>NC_049204.1:17894212-18197137 GCF_013347855.1 Anguilla anguilla | reverse complement strand
GAAGAAAGGGCAAAAAAAAACCTTGTGTGTTATGATGAACCTTTGTCTTACGAGCAGACACTTCGAAAACTACAAACAGACACTCTGTTTGTAAATTCACAGAAGATAGTAAGGGTAATATTAGCTTACTCTTTGTGCAAGTGAGCAGCCAGGTTTTCAGCGTAAAAAAAAAACATGCATTACTCACTTAAGTATGTACTCTAAAGATTTGGAAATAAAAATCTTACTGCATTCCAGATTATTGATATTTTAATATGTAGACATAGTGAATGATGCCAGGTTTCAACTAAACTATAATAACTGTTCCAAAGCAAAGCTATCCATGTTTTACTGCATCTGTTTATGTAACCTGGCCCTGTGTTTTTTGATATTGTCATCTTACCTTTATAGCTAGTCAAACCAAATTATCATAAATCCAAGTAGATAAAATGCATCAGTGGATTAAATACAGCCACTTTTCCCCCCAGAAAATGCAGAATTCCTTTCCAGTTGCGACTGTGTAGTCTACAGCGGGCCGGTCATCACATGTCTTGAACTGCAGATGGCGATGTTGTGCCAGACTACACATGTTGGTACCACAGTTCCAACTCCATAAAAAACAACATTTATGGTGAGATGGTACTATATTCAGGTATCTGGTTAACTAAACTAACAGAGATTTAAACCCCAGTACTGAAGGATCGCAGTGTTTGCATGCAGGTTTTTGTGGCAGCAGTTTTTTTCTTTTCAGCAGCAGCTAAGGTGTATGTATTCTTTGGTTAATCATTGACTAAAGTGCTTAAATTCGGCACCAAAAACTAGCAATAGACCGAGAACCTCCAGGATTGGAATTTGAGATCCCTGCTATATACCAAAAACAAATTAATCTGAAGGCTTTATAAAGTTTTACACTTGGATTACAAGGCGGTTGTGTTCATTATGATGGTAAGAAAGCATACTATACCAGTACAGCCCTACTTACCACTCATCTATGTTAAATATTTTGGTATTATTGGAAATTCTGTTCTACCATTAATTCACTCATACTTGTTTTAACAACTGCATGCTAGCAACATTTCCCTATTGATAAACATGTTTTTATTCATTTAAATAATTAATGTTCCATGTTTCTATGTTTACATGAATTCACAAATGACTATTAAATGGCATATTCCCATCAGTTAGCATTATCTGTTTTGAAAAAGACAAAGGAGAGGAATGTAGAAAACAGTAGCTGTTGTTATGGAGATGACAACCGCTACCATATCCAACTATATGTGATGAATCCCCATGAAGAATGAATCGTTTTTCCTTTGTAAGGAAGTCACCACTGGGCCATAAATCCTGCCTGAAACAACTGTGAGTCTACTCAAGGGGAACAAAAGAAATCTCCAGTAGGCATGGTACCAGCTTGCTTGCTCTTATATTCATAATCCAGGGAAAATGAAATTCACTTAGGTCCAGAGTAATTCTAGCTTGCTCCACAAGGGGGCCGAACAGCTTTGATGCAATGGTTCTTTAAGAGATAAAGGCTGAGAGGACAGGTTTGAAACAAACTGACAACTATCTACAGATATACAGTACTACTGGGCTCCAGAAATTATACAAAATGGACCTGATAAATAAACCAATGTTAAATAGCAGCACTATTAGATATTATTTTCCACTAGCTGAAGACTGGAAGAACAGGAAAGAAACATCTTCCTTGTATAGATGTCCCAGAATAACCTACCCTTGTGGACAGGAAAATAAAACATTGAAATAAACACATAAAAGATTTCTGGTGTATAAGTGTAATTTTCAGTTTCACCACAAGGGGAAATAAAAATAGCATGTTTGAGGTGACTCATGAGATGAAATGTGAAAGCCTCCACGTCCGCGATTGAAATTAGAAACTATAACCGAAGAACACCCCTTATGTAACCCATCCATCTTCATCATGGTCTACCTTGTTCTGTCAAACAGTCTGCATCAACCCTAATTGGCCTTCTGTCTCTGGCAGCCACTTACTGTCCAATCAAATATTTTCTTTTCATTTTTGTTCATCTCTGCACTGCACTCATTCTGACTGTAGAACCACATACCTACAATCATTATCTTTCCAATCTAATCCACCTTTCACTCACCAGTCTGACTGCCTCTGGTAAGGTCAAAAACACCCATCAGCTTTATAGAAAAGCTACTTTGCTATAGCCTGGAACTCAAATAGACACATTTCATTCCACTCACCAAATGTCACATCACTTACATCGCTCTTCTCCTCAGTTATCTTATTGACTTTGGGATCTAAAAGAGATAGTTCCCTGCCTGGGGATTTTACAAATTATTTCAGCTTCTGTATACATTTTTGACTGTCAGTGAATGCCTTTTGAAAGTAAAAATGTAGCTTTCCTTTTTTAAATGTTATTGACTAAAACATATTGTCAACACATGTGTTGAATTTATTGTGTTGGTGAAGAAGGAGTGTACTTCAGTGTATTAAAAAAATATAATGTGTCACAGAACTAAATGTGAAAAGGTTCATGTGGGTGAATATTTTCTAAAGCAATGGTGGGCGATTCCGGTCCTGGAGGGCGGGTGTGTATGCAGGGTTTTATTTCCACCAATTTCCCTGGCTGACAGAGTTACATTACATTACAGGCATTTAGCAGACGCTCTTATCCAGAGCGACTTACACAACGTTTTACATTGTATCCATTTATACAGCTGGATATATACTGAAGCAATGTAGGTTAAGTACCTTGCTCAAGGGTACAACGGCAGTGTCCTTACCCGGGAATCGAACCTGCGACCTTTCGGTTACAAGCCCAGTTCCTTACCCACTGTGCTACACTCCGTCTTGTTGGCCTTATGCACCAAGACTGGTTCACTCATAGATTATATTATAAAATGTTTTGTATTGGGTCAGAAGAACAGTCTTTGGCTGTAATTCATACACTTATCAAGAAATGTACAGCAGCTAAATGTCAGATGGCATAAATTGTAGGGCTAATTAAATAATTAAGGCCGGAAGTTGGCATGAAAACCTAAAAGAGATGTGGCCATGTTCTGAATACAATGTATACTGATGGATCAATAGATTGTTAGGTTTGAAATTCCAGACCAGTCAAATAGAGTCCTGGCTACACATCACTGGCTGCACATGAAAACAAACTGAAGCTGTGCTTCTCTAGAAACTATATATATATGTGCAGAGTGAGAGTAATTTTTTTTTCTTAATTTAGCTCTGTACTCCTCCGCAATTTTAGATTTGTAATCAAACAATTCACACATGGTTAAAGTGCAGACTCTCAGCTTTTATTTTTCATACACTTTGGTTTAACCATGTCAAAAATACAGCATTTCTTAAACATTGCCCCCCCCCCCAAAAAAAAAAAAATCTATATATATATATATATATATATATAAATATATATATATATATGTATATATTAGGGTACCATAATATTTGGGACAAACAGCTTCACATGTGCTTCTGATTAGGCAGGCTTCCTTAGTGTAGGTGTAAGAGAGCTTTCTGTATCTAGTCTTTATTCTAGGCTTTTTGTTGCCTTTGGAGTCTGTTCTTGCCGTTTGTTAACATGAGAACCAGAGTTGTGCTAAGTCAGAGACATAATGCAAACCATAGGCTTACCAAAATCAACTGTTTGGAACATTATTAAGAAAAAATAGAGCACCGGTGAGCTCAATAATCGCAATAATCGCCAAGGAAGACCTCTACAGTTTATGACATAGGAATTCACAGAATAATGAAGAAAAATCTGCAACCACTTGTCCAACATATCAGAAACACTCTTCAGAAGACTTTAAATTAAAAACCTCCTTTTCAGGCAACCCTTTAAACGTCTGTCAAAGACCTCCTGACGTCTGAATGGCAACCCTTGTAACCACCCACGCCACACATACAGCCGTAGACATTACAGTACCCACCAACCAATGCCGTTCACATCAGTGAAAAGAATAACCACTGGTGATCCAATAGCAACATACGGGGGGGGGGGGCAAATCCCCGCCTTTGTCATTAATACAGCCAACCAACAGACAATTCTCATGAATAATTAAAACAGGATTGCCGTGGGAGTGACGCAGAGGTTACTGATGCTCGAGTTCTTTTTTGAGAAATTAACAGATAACAGGTTCAATCGTAAAATACTTTATTAGTTTCTTTAAAATATTTCATAACACAAATCGTAAATTTCTGTTAAATTTAGGTTGGCTCAGTGCACCCCGCAGGCCTCTGCATGTTGATATTGATGTCGTGTTGTTGGTAGAAAAAAGATGCCGCAGCCGAAATCCCGTAAGATCGCCGTCCTGGGATACAGATCCGTGGGTAAGTAGCAAGCTAACTAGCTAGTTGCAACAATTTCACCTGCACTGGATTGTTGGGTGAAAAGCATAGCTTGCTAGCTAGCTAGTCTTTAATCAATGCTAATAGTAGCTCGTAGCTTATATTTAATATTTCACTAGGGAATCGTGTATCTATCCATCGGTGAGTGTTAGGTAACGTTAAGGTAGACCCCGGATAGATTAGCTCTACAGTCTCTGGTAAAAAAAATAACCTTTAAGTTATATTAGATATTAGTTTGCTAGATAGCTTGCGAAATGTTACTCTTGTGACTTTAAAAAAATGTTGGGGATAACTAGCTAACGCTAGCTGTCAAGCGAGCTGTCAGTTGTAGCGAAGCTGCCTCGCTAACGCTAGCTACCCAAGTACTTGATCATTCTCAGTGTGTTACAAATCTCATCCTGCGGCCGCGATCGTTGTGGCTATGCAGTGTATAGGAGCAACTATACATACATTACAAATAAGCAGTACTTAACGTTTGCTAAGCAAATTCGTGAGCTGTAGCTGAGGGAATATCACGCGCATGTAGCTAGCTGTGTAATTAGCTAGATAGTGGGTAGCCAGCGCTAGCTGCACTGTTGTAGGATGGCACATCACTAGCTACAGTGTTAGGAAGCTAACGCCAGTGCGTTATTTGGGAACTTACCTAGTACGATTCAGAACATATCCAAGCCATTAATGTGAGCGAGCAAGTTAGGTTAAATTAGGTAATGCTAGATACGTTTGAGGAGATAAAACATTACAAACTGCTAACCTCAGCGAATGCATCATCCGTAAACTGTGTAGTCTATATTGCATTTAAACTTTTTTCCTAGCTGTACTGGACTGGTTTTGGACTGACGTCCTCTATTAAAAACTGAAACGATGCCTGCCTTCTGTGTTGCTTAATGCTTGTCCACATTTGTGGCATTGCCTGCTTGCTTTTAGCAAATTTTCATTTTGGGTTACCTAGCTTATAGACTAGTTACCAAATATGCCTATTTTCCGTATGGCTCGTACAGCAGGTGTGTCACCACCGGAGCTGGGTGCAGTGTCACTGTTGGTTTGCATGCTTCCAGATGCATGTATCATACATACATGTATATAGCTAACGTTCGCACGATGTGGCTAGTCTACCGTAAAACATGCATTGGGATGCTGTCATCCATGCGAGTATGTCGCGCAAGAAAATGTTAGTTTTCGACTTCATTTTGCATTTAATTTACATTTTTATGGTATTTAAATTAGCCCAATCGATTAACATAGCAGACTACAGAACTCAAGCACAGCACTGAATATTGCAAACACCAAAGGACTGGTAAGTTACAGTTGCCAGAAGTTTCATTGATTGTCGTTCAAACACAGCCGCCTACTCTCCTACTCTCTTTTTCTTGTATTCACTTTGGGGTAACGTACTGATGCACTCGGTTTATAAATGCATTAGGATAGAGTTTAATTACTGGGATGGGACTGATTATTCAGACATAGCCTTGTTTAATTTTTGCATAGTTTTCTGTCGGTCTGCACAGAAACAACACAGTTTAGATTTGGTTTGAAAGTTATGTTACTTTTTCTAACTAGGTTTGATTTTTCAATGGAAGTCATATCTGTAGTGGCAAGTCGAAGGAAAATGGGAAACATTCCATGTAATATGAAACCATAAGGTAATGCTCCGAGGAGCATCAAGTCCAAAATAATGTGCAATTACCCCTGGTAAGAACAATATACTTTTATTTTTATTCAACTCCAAATGACATGTAAAGCTTTTAGAAATGAAATGATTCTCTCCAGGTCGATTTAGTTTGATTCCGATATCACCGTTCATTACAATGACGTTGAAAGATCCTAGACCACCTACATACCAGAACCTAAAAAAAAACTCCAAACCTTCTCTCAAGTTTCGAATGAAATGATGTCATTATAGCCACACTGAAACATAGTTCTGCGCTCGGTCTGTGCTCGTGTGCAGCTGCATATTTTTAGGAACTTATCCATTTTTGCGTTCTTAGACAAGGCTTTGTGTTTAACAATTTGTTGAAGTTAAGAGCACAGTTCATTGTGGTTTAGTATTTTATGTTGTGTATGCTTAACCAGTAAAATTAATATGCCTCTGGTACCACATCCATTACTGGGGGAAAGTGCTCACAGCTGTTTGTTGTTTGCTGTCTGCCTCTTCATTAATATACCTTATTATTACATTACATTTAGTGGCATATGCAGTTTAAATGTGTTACCACATTAATTTCCTAGAACACTTATTTACAGGAAGAGATGACCTCACCTGAAGCCTGTAGCTTATTGATGCGTGATTCTCCCTTGCATTGTTTCCTCAGTATAACTGAAAGCAGATGAGCCAGGTTTTTATTATTGGTCTTACTTTTGTGTGTGTGTGTGTGTGTGTGTGTGCGCAACTGGACAGGCAGAGATGACAGTAAGTGAGATGTGTGTGGAAGCTGCTGTGAATTGTGACAGAGGAGGGATTAACGGCTCATTGTGTCATGCGTGAATTAGCCTAGCTGCAGCCCCAGGTGATTTGGAGTCGGGCACATTTGAACTCGGTAGCTGTTGCCACACGCTCATTGTGTACTTCCCTGGCTTTGTAGCAGATACAATTTGATATCCAGACGGTGTGACGTGATCCGTGTGAATGGCAGGAGAGTCTGATTGTCAAGGGTCATGGAGAGCAGAAGGACATTGCAGTGTTAATAAGCTTTCCTTTTGTATTTAATCCTGTTACTTTAAATGTTAAAATATTCTCTGGGGAAACATAATTGTGCTCATTAAAATGGTGTGCTTTCTGTGCAGCGTTTGAGCGCCATACATTTCCAAGTGTATGTTCTGTTTGTGGGTCCCTGGATAGTTTCACTCCCGCATCTGTGAGTATATTTTGGGAACACTCCATGTGGACACATCATTCTCCCTCTCAGATGAAGTTTATAGCTACTAGGAAAGAATTTACTGCCATCTAAAATACGCCACAATGAAGCATAATCTGGAATGAGGTTACCTTGAAGTAGCCTAATTTTTGACGGTCTAGTCCATATGTAAAAAGAGGATTCTGAAAGATGATTAAATGTAATGGTGTGTCAATGAGGGATTTTGATTCATAAGCCTGTGGAGGTTCTCTCAGCATCTGAAAGATGGGGAGGCTGAGTGTAAGATCAAATGTCGAGGCACCCTTACAAATTAATGTAATAAGACAAAAGATACAAGTTATTTCCGAAATGTCTAATCCTGAACAGTAGCCTATTTATCAAATAGGGGAAAGGTTACATTGGCCACATTGTTACAACACATCAGACGATGTATTCATGTAGGCTATTTTATTTTCTGAAAGTAGTATTATGGAAAAAACAGCTTTATCTTGACACACTTTATCATGAGACTGTTTCACTAAATATGTTCTCCGATTGTTAGCAAAAATGTATTTATTGTGAGAGCACTTTTTAATTATGTGAGAATAGTTACGTTAGATCATTCTGTGGTTATGATAGTACCTCCAAATCTGCCTCAAGAGGTGTTAAAACTCAAGTAGCGCCGGTTACTCTCTCATAATGTGGGGAATATCACAGCTTCAGGGGGAATAAATGGCCCCTAGCTGTTGACAGAAGCTAGACCCCCCCCCCCCCCCTTTTCAGCGAATCACAGCAGTCAGCTCAGAACTGTGACAGAACTGAAGCAATTGGCACAGCCAGCCTCCTGGAGGCGGGCCTGGTCCTCTTAGCTAAAAACCTGCAAAAGCTGAAAATTGAATTACGGGGATAATCTCCAAATTAATGCCGGCCTGCGTTTCGCATTGTCCCCTCTCTCTGCTTCTGCCCTTCTGCAGATTCACATTAGGCTCATAGATGGACGGGTGCGGTTGTGAGACGCTGTGGTGCGATGTTCGGGATCGCTCAAGGCAATGTCACTGGGGCGATTGCGCTTAGCCTGTATGGTCCGCTGCCTCAATGATGATAGGCTCAGTGAGAAAAGAAACAGAATTGCTGAATTAATTCATTGTGAATCGGCATAAAAGACAAAGCACTTCCCATTCAGAAATAAGAAATGTAATCTCAGCAGGGATCACTCAAAAAGAAATGTAATTTGGCCAACAGCCTGTGAAAAAGGATGGGAGATGCAGTCAATGGAAAAACAGCATTTTAATGCATTGCTAATAGGATTGTGGCTTATCCAGGTTTTCAAAATTTGCTTGATAACAAACCATGTCCTTAGTCGTGCACATTTTTGAAAAGCAACCATAAAATAGACCATCCAAATTGTCCTACAATTTTGCTGCCGTTTGATCAATCTCAAGCCGCACACTGGAAAAAGTGTCTTTCTGCGATTTGAATCGTTATAAATCCAGTGTGAAGGTGCACTGCTGTAAGATTGTATAGTGCACTCGCGTGAGGTTGCTAATGCTTTCCATTTGTTAACGCCTCTCGTCTACTTCAGCAACACCGCCTACATGTCACTGACAGTTTTTCCTACGATAAGATGGCCACGTGGGATTTAGCTAATATTTGGCTGAAGCTGAGCCAAATATTACTGAACCCGCTCCATTGCTGTCACCTTGCCGGCGGGTGCAGGAAGCGTTTTAGCGCAGGGTGTTATCCTCGTCCGCCTTTCGGACAGCAAAGCGCATCCGTGGTCGGCATGCATTTCCTGTCTGTCGCAGAGAGCTCTGTGGCTTTTCCCCTCATAAGGTAAGAGGAATCCTGTAGCTTTGCTCGCTGACCGTAGAGAGCCTTTTGATTCCGCCAGGCGGAATTGCTCTCCACAGCGTGCGTCAGACCCGGGGTTTACACACTGAAGGTGTTTGCGGTTTATCACCTTAGCAACGTCAGGTATTTTCCGCCAGATCGCGTGTGATTCTGTTGTATTCCCCGGCTTTCTCTCTGAAACTTTGCCATTACATACATTTTCCAATGACACAATTCCCTGAGACTGGAAACAGCCAAAGTTTAGAAGCAGAGAGTGATGCTTGCACTAGCTTTGAGAAACATGAACAGCTATCAATGTTAGACCTTTTATTATTCCGAATCATTACAAACCAGTGATTCTAAGTGCAAGTGCATTGCTTAACTTAAATTCACATTCCTGCAGAGTTAAATATGCCCCCTGATGCAATATTTATGATGACTGCAAAATTCTGTCTTGTTATACCAATGGTATGCTAATTAATTCCGCACACATCAGGTCTTTTGTAAGGTATTGTGCCTTTTACATATCTCTATTAGGCTCAGTCAGTAGTTTCCACTTTAGTCATCGCTTTTGCACAAGCAACTGATTAGAAGTTTGACTTGAATACCTCTCACTTCACCTGTTGCATCTGCTGTCCAGAGATGAGTTTAATGAATTAAATCATTCAGAGCAGGTCACATGCTGTAGTCCATTGGCAGTAGATCAATGTCATGTAAAAGATTACATAAATATTTGGCTAGTCTGCATGTTTTGAATTCTTTACATCTTGGCTTTTCACTCCCTTGGACAATTGTAAAGTGAAAAAAAAGATGTTTAGTCAGACGCTTCTCTGACCTGCCATTGTCTCCTTCTACATGGAGCCCCTGCTGATTCCCATTTAACAGAATACTTTCATGTTGGCTGAGTTCATAGAATAGCTTTAAATCTATTTTAGTCTGTTGCCATCTCTTGTCATAATTGTATTAGGGCTGCTTTATTCATTACTTTGATAATCTACAATGCTATGTCAAGCATGCTTGATTTTGTTGTTTTAAATATAGCAAGCGTTCATAACTTTAAATGTTCCTTTTGCATTATCTATTTTAAGTAGCCTATAACAAGATGAAATAAACATTATGGGCGCTGGATTGTAAGATGTCCTCTGTGCTTTCAGACCACAGGGTAAATAAAGATTGGTTAATGAGAGGCACTGAGCACAGTCTACTGCTTGGCGTCTTCTGCAGGACCAAAATTTGCACTCGGTCTGAATATCTAAACAGATTGTGTAGCTATTTGCCATATCAATTGAGTTCAAGCTATATGCCAAAGATATGAAGAGTTATTGTAGATTAATTTAAATTCCTTCATGAACCTGGAGTTTTCTATGGGAATTGCAATGTTATGACTTGTAAAATCCTGTACAAATATAATTTGTATTCTCAAATCAAACAATGACTGTGAGGCAAAATTCACGATTTGCATTTATTTCATGTATTTCTTAAATCGGCATTGAACTATATTACAATAGTGTCATTCCATGTCCGCATAAGTATTGGGACAGCTGTTTAAAATTTCACAGGTTTACAATATTACTGTAATTATTTGTGAATGGAAAGCTGTGAGTGTCAGGGCATGGGATGTATCCTTTGGAAGTGTTTGTAGAGTCATATGTAGCTATAGGCTAAAAGAAACAAGACAAGATGAGGGCCAGAGAACTGAGTATGACAACTAAAAAAGCTCTTCTGCGGATGAAAGGAAAGGAAAAAATCAATTAAAGGTATTGCAGAATGTTTGTGTATTCCAAGTCAACAGTATGGAATGTCCTAAAGAACATACTAATTAGCCTACTGGTGGACTTTGAAATAACCAGCATTCAGGCCATCCATGGAAGACATCAGAGATGACAGAAAAAAAGGTCATTTTTAGTGACTGCTAATCATCTCCATACATTGGGGGTGACGATATTGCTGGACACTGTGCACAGAAGTCTAAGAAAGGCAAATCACAGAGGATAACCTTCCAGATGTAAACCTCTCATCAACACCAAGAACAGGAAGGTGAGATTGGAATTATCAAAAAAAAAAAAAAAAAAAAGATGTTCTTGATGAGTTTTAGAAATAAATCTTATGAACAGATGAGACTGAGATAACCCTTTACCAAAGTGATATAAAGGTTAAAGTGCAGAGAAAGAGAGGGACTGCTGTAGACCCTGGGCATAGTACTTCATCTGGTAAGCATGGTGGAAGCAGTGTGATGGCTTGGGCCTGTATGGCTGTATCTGAAAGGATCACATCATGAACCTAGTGATGTTCATGAGTAGCAGGCTCGATGCAGTCATCAGATGTAAGGGGTATGTAGCAAAATATTGACCTTGCAAGTCATTAAATTTGTCAAAAACTTACTGTGACCCAATATCTATGTGTTACTTGACATAGGGGCATTTGACTGATTGTATGGCATTGCTGTAATATAGTTACGTGTCAGTTAAAAAAGCATAAATGCAGATATGGTGAATTTTGGCTCATAGTCATTGGTTTATTTGAGAATACAAATTTGATTAGAGCAGAGGAAAATTTGACACAACATTCCCTAGTGGCAGTGTGTACCTCCAATACTAGTTGAAAAAACTTGTTGTGGAAGTTCAATGGTTTGTTCCATTTTCCAAGGGATGATTCTTCCCTACTAGGAGTTCTCATGTTCTGTTGTTTGCTATAATGGATGTTTTATTTAAACCATCTTATTTGTGTTTGTTACGTCTGTATTGGTGAAGCTATGTTGCTGGTGGCAGTGCCTGAGTGCATCTTCCTGTTGGTTCACAGTGGAGCTGCCTCGTGTGAGTTTTATGACTCTGCTTATCACCACATAGAGATTCATATCCTGTCAGCTCAGTGTGGGGCTGAAGGATGGGTTTTTACATGACAAGATTTATGACCTAATACGAAGTGGGTTAGTTCGTCTGCGGTGGGGAAAGATAAAAAGTGCGGTTTATTTTCAGAACTTTTTTCTGCTTTCGTAATTTTTTTAATTATGAGCTATAAACTGAAACGCATCAGCCTGTCAGCCCTCATGCATGTTAATTGAAGTGGATTTGTAATATATAGCCTATTTTTATCAGTGTCACAATGTCAAGAGCATCCACATAAAGTTGTAGACGGTTTGCAAAACCAGTATGAATATTGGTTTGACTATATAATATTCATACTATACTTACAGTATATTCCTGCTTCTTTGTGACGTGTCGCTATTCGGATATTAATCAGTAGGTCGTTTCCCACGTTTATCATGAATTTAATCCTGCACCATTATGGTGTGTTATGTAATATTTTTTGTTCATAGATAAGGGATCATATAACTAACAGTTACCGCTCTGCTGTTTCAGTAAGTGTATTGATTTTAGTTAGGCTATATCATTGCTGCAGGGCACTTTATGTTTTTTTAAACATTCTGCAGTTTATTAAAGAACACTGTTTGTAAAATACAGTGTCTCCTGTCTATCCTCTGGGCTTTCGCTTGGGAGAAAATGGGTTCACATTGACAAACACTCGATGCCAGTGCAGGGGCCTGGTTGTTATAGCAACAGAGTGCAGGGCCGCACAGGGTGGACAGCAAATCTGAGCTCAAAACCAAAGCTAGTTTACTGCCAGTTCCTCATAACTGCAGAATACAGTGGTCTTTAATATGAAATGCTTGAAATAGTCTAGTTGTTAGCTGCTGAATTTTGATGATTTCACTGTGGAACCTCATTTTCTGCCTTTTCCTGTTTTGAGTAGCCTATGTACAGTACATTCAATGTGAGCCTTGGGAAATCTGTTGCTTCTCCAGCTGTCCAAATGCTTTCATGAACAGTTCTGTTTTTCATTCTGATTTCGATTTCCTTTTTGATTTATGAATGTAAACTATTCTGTCTTTGAGAGGCATGCTTATTTAGGCATGGTGACTAAAGTTTGAATTATTTGCATAGCATTTTGTGTGTTCAAGCAGTCCCTTCAAAATCTGGTCGAAGCAACAAATGTATATGTCAATGCATTTTATTTAATCTACGCCTACAAAACAGTGGAGTATACTGATAAGTGGAGAAAATGCTACTCAAAGATTCAAGTCCCTGTCATCCCAGATTAAGATCACCTACAAACTAGGCCCACTAAATGCTTTGGATTTGTAAATTGCTGCAGTTCCTCTGATGATGGCTGTATTCTTATGGCCAGTGGAAAGATGTGTCATACTGAAGTATGCTAGAATTCCTAATCGTCGGACTGACTGGAATGTTTTTCCCTGTACTTAAAGGGGATTTAGCCGGGGATCTGATTTAATTAAAAACTGGATTATTTATTTTTGGAGATTTACCAGTTTATACTTTCATTATGAACAGCTGTCTTGGGGAACGCAAATAAGCTAATGAACTGAGGGAGGGATATCTGTCTTAGAACATTAGTAAGGATCTTCTTGCCAAGGCTAACAATTATTTTAAGCAATGCATTAAAGGCCCTGATTAGCTCTGATGGCTAAGTCATTAGCTTCTGTTGTCAGTTTGTTGGAATGTTTACTACTAATTGCATGTTGTGTGAATATTGTATGTGCATGCTAGGTTATTCGTGTATTAGCCATGATTCAAGTATGATTCTGTTTTGAGATACCAGTTTCTTCATGATTCAGGTTTTGAAGCCAGGAGAAGAAATATAGCAACATATTTAAAGGCCCATCTATTCATAATCTAGTTCCTATGCTTTAGGTTTAGAGTACGTCGTGTAGTTTGCCGTAATGTAGTGGAAGTGGCCTTTTCGTTTGCTGTAATGTTGTGTAAGAGGTGGCCTTTATCTTGGATCTCTGTGAACATTTAAAAAAAAAAAAAATGTCCCTTCAGGGAGCGGAAGGATAGAACTCCTATGAAGGACTTAAAGGGCAGAAGGAGCCTCAGGAGAAAAGGTCTCAGTTGAAACACCAATGGGTGTTTGTCCTGTTGCACCATTGTTCTTTCCAACAGACATGTTTGAAGGTCCTCTGGGGCGTGGGCTAATTGTTTAATGCCTGAATAGCTGAATCAGTTGGCAATGATGTTCTCGACAACCCACAACTGCCAACCCACTAATGTGTGTGTCCATGTTTCCCTCTTTTGCAGGAAAGTCCTCCTTAACAATACAGTTTGTGGAAGGCCAGTTTGTCGACTCATATGATCCAACCATAGAAAACAGTAAGTGCAAATTACCCCCCCCTCCCAAAAAAAATGGTTGAAATTCTTATGGATGTATGTATGGATGTTATTCATAGTATCACTCAAAATCAATTGCTGTTTTGTTCTCTGCTGAAATTGCATCACAGACACTTGATGCAAGACTTGTGGTGTCTAAATGGCCTTCCTTGCTTTACATTGCAGTAGATTCTGAATCGATACTGCATAAGTCCCATTTTCATTATTTTATCATTTTATTTCGGAAGACGTGTGTGCCTGCATTTTCTCCTGCAGTCTGCAGGCTTGTGCTTGGGGCGCTAGGTAACTCATAGGCTCAAAATGTCAGATAATGGGGCTTCCTGCAGATTTGCTTAAAGCTGTAAGGGCAGCTTCTTTCAGGAGGTTTTCATTTTAGTAGAGAGAAATGTTTCATTTTTGTTGAAAAACTTTGGTTGAAGTTGTACTATTACCTCAGAGGTACCAGTGAAGCTATGAGGGAGGACTGACTGCGAAGGCCAAACGTCAGTGAGGACAGCCTGAGGCGAGGCCGGTGTGTTTCTCGGTTTTGCGGGGACGGTCATTGTGCCGGGTGAGAGTGCCGATAGCACTAATGTGTGCCGTTTGGGATGGGCGGCCTTACCTGGAGTTTTTTCTTTTTCTGTTGCCTGCGTGCGCCTCGTTTGCTTTGTGAAGTCGCTGTCTGAGCCTACTGACAGTTAGGGGGTAAGTAAGTAAGTCCTACTCTACAGTAGTACTACAGTTGCTCGCCGGTTTCAGTTTTCTGAATGAGAGCTGTAGGTAGGGAAAGTAAAACCCTCGCCATGGGGAACCGTTATTTTCCCGTAAATGGCTTATTTTGGCCTGAGGCGAAGAACAAAGAGAGACTCGCGAAGCCCCAGTTCCTCCGCTCTGTTTCCATGTTATTAAATGCACGTAATTGGATAATGGCCTGGGAGGCGGACTCGCCAAATTGCAGCTCAGTCACAACTCTGTACTGTTTGTTGTATGATGTGTTATGCACATATAAATAACTTACAGTATATTCTCTGGTACAATCAAGGAAATCCTTTGGTTTGTATTGAAAAACCATTAAAATAAGATATTTATGTTAACAAAAAGGAAAGCCGTGCTGGCATCCATATTATGTATCTTGTGTGGAATTTAATGAGCACGCTTAGTTTATGTGTGTTTAATTTGCTTCTCGGCAACAATACTGATGAGAAAAATGCAATACAGAAAAAGTTTTAAAAGTAGGACGGACAAATGACCTAAGAAATTATCCATTAGAGCACACATTTTTTGTGGGAACTCGCACTGCGTGACATTTGGTGTTTGGTGCTTTGAGAACAGCGGGGCAGCTAGTGCTGAAGCTAAAATAATTACAGATGTTTGCTCCGTAATGTTGGCATTTCTTGGCTCATATGAAGAAGGTGCAAACAAGCCAAAGTCATTAAAACATGCTTACATTCACAGCATCGGCTGCATTGTTCATTAGAAGTACCTTTTATAATTGTGAAGTCAACAAAGCAATTCATAACCTTCTCATGGTTTCATAAGCGCATACATTTTTCACAGTGGGACATAGTGTGAATGGGATTTTTTATTTGAGGCGAAAAAAAAAAAACAACTCACTTAATTAAATTGGACTCAGTAATTAGGAAAAAGAACCGCAAAAGGAAACAGATAAAACACTAAAGGAAACCATTGAACTAGCCTAATATCTCCCTAGTAGTGTTGACTATTCTCTCTTTCATCGATGAAACACCCTGACCTCATCTAGGGGTGTTTTATCTTCTCCATGGGTTTTCTTCTCTTGCATTCCTCTATAGGACAGACCACCATTTCTTAAAGTGTCCAGCAACACCAGCTTTTCGCCTGTCTCCGCCCACTTCACAATATTAAAATATGTGAATTGGGGTCAAGTGTGAGAGCACAGGGGGGAGGGGGGGATATATTTGGTTGAGGAGCAGTAGTTCCAGGCGAGGGGGAAAACAATCCCACGTCTGTTACTGTTCTAAATAGGGACCCGTCGTAGCTCAAGCTAGCTATGATTGCTATTTTATCATAGTCAGAAAATTATATTGGATCATTGTTTCCTCATGGCCAGCAAAGGTATTTTGGCAAAATAAACTCTAATAAGATAACAGTGCTCCAACTCAATGGCCTGAGGTATCATTGCCTGACATCTCATTTATTCTCCTAAGGAACCACCTCAACTACGTTACGATCCATTAAACTTGACTAACATTAGCTAGCTGACCATAATCGTACAGTTGCAGAAGCAATCTTAACAATGTCATTTTGTGAGTACCTTGGTGGTGCTCTGATAGCCACGGTGAAACCCATACTAGTTATCTCAGCTCAAATTATAAAACAGCTAGTCTTAGTCTACTTACTGCAATTGAAAAAAATACAAAATTGTAAAAACACTAAAATTAGAAACGACTAGCGTTGCAATTGGAAAAGCTTTTTCTGCAATTATAAAAATTAGACTGCTTAACAACAAATGAATGATAAAATATTACTACTACTAGCTGGCTAATAATGAACTACTAAAATACCAAATATAAAACTGAAGAACAATAGAGAAAATGGAACTAGAGGAAAAGACTTAAAAGGATTTCTAGCTGATCTAAAGAGAAAAAAATCACTGTCCAGGCTGCACAACTCAACCACAGGCAGTTTGAAATGAGCGAGCTAATTTGAGCAGTCATATTAGATCACTGTGAATAATACTTACCTATCAATCAAGAAGAGGGACGGAGATGGGGCTTTGACTTGCTTACAGTATGTAGAAGCAGGTTTTCACCTACTTCTATATGTCCTGGATGAGGGCTGGGGTCCAGGAGAAACCCAGCTTAGGTGGTGGTGCATCGCTCTTTTTTGCCCACATTGCGGTGTTACTGCTTAATTAGATTTGAGTTTTTTAACTATAGGACTTATGTGATTTATCAAATGGAGGATGCAGGATACTCGGCTTTAGAGCTTTAGGAAACGTGATTTTGTGTTTATTACTCCTTTATAGACCTTTTTAGAATCTTTATAGAATCAAAATCATGATTTTTTTATTGTTAGTATATTATACTTACAAAACAAAGAAGACAAATACTGGGATATACATTTTATTCAGTTGAGAAGTTAAGTTTTTACACTGAAGGCAGTGGTTTTTATACTCAAAATCGTCCACAGCGAGAGGATTTGGTACTGGTCATTTAGAGACCCCGTGTCTTGCGTAGCCTGGAGTTTACATTTGATCCAATCTGTGGTGCAGTCGTATATTGGGCTGCCAGTAAAAAGCAAACTTTATGTTAATACATGCACAGAGTATTGCCACGCTGTCGCAAACCTCCAGCTCTCATGTTTACAAATGACTTCCTTTTCGCATAGTAACTTTTGCTATTTCCCTCTTTATAATTTGAATCTTGTCTGTTGACTTACAGTAATCTAAATGCAAGAAAATGCAATTGCAGGGGGTCATTAAATCGAAACTCTTCCAGTGCTGTTGATAGTAGAACCTGACACAGTTCTACTCGTTTCAAACAAAATATTCTTCCTTTTAGAGCTATTTTCACACCGAAGCTATTGGTTTTTTTGCAAGTCACACTTCAGTTACACACCGATTTAAACATTGCGATATGGAGACATTCGCATATGTTACTTTCCAACCTTGTCAACATCACATGCTTGTAAGATTAAGCAGGATTCATCAACATATGACCCATAAACAGCATAAATAACAATGATATGAACCGATCTATATTGTATGCATTTATAACTAAGGTCATCTGAGTTCCCGTGGGTGCGGTTCACAGATTTGGAAGTTACTCAGCATTTTATACATTCATACAGCGCTACAGATTGGAATTGAGGGTAGTTGTATCATTTGCCGCCGAAACCGGTTTAGTCTGGCACCACTGAAAATTGTTCTCAGCGGGGCGTAGATTTGATGTGATGAAACCGCTCGTCGAGGGAGCGCTGAAGAACGCCGTGGGCCTCGGCCTGGCGGAGAGAAGTAAACGAAGTCAGTTGGACTCAGCGGCCTTGTTCGGATTCCCGTGGTGCCGGGCGAGCCGACGCGGGGACCCTCAGGAATGTGCGGAGGAGCCGCTGGCCGAACGAGGGCGCTCCGGAGAGAGAGAGAGGCGCGGTCGGGTTCGGGCGGGAGCATTCCTCGCACGGCGGGGAGGAACGCGGCCGCTCGGGGCGCCGTCACGTCCGGCCCACGCGGGGCAGCGCGGGGCGGCGGCGCAGACCGGGCACTGCGCACTGGCAGCGCTGGCAGCCGAACAAAGGCCTGCTGTCGCCGGGGGAACGTCCCATACCTCGGGGCTAACGCATGCCAGCGTTCCCCTCCTACTCGTCCTAAAGGGCAAGAGCAGAAAATGGTGGTCAAGATAGAATATATGGCCATCCAAAACAATTCTAAACCACGGTTTATGTCAAGATTTCATATTGCCATTTAAATTTGAGAAATGGAGATGCGCAACCAGATATTTAGGCTTAATACCATGGGATACACAATTTTATTTTGCTTGATTTTTCTCACAAAGAATATGGCTTCACAAAGCCCTGAAAACTTTATACGTAGGTGGCATCTGTGCCAATGAAAAGCTCTTTCATCTTTTTTGAGTGGACTGAAAGGGATATCAGTGGAGCTTGGCAGGATATGATTTATATGGGGAAACATTAGTAAAGGCAGTTTAGAAAAATCTCTCCACGTAGTGAAAAAGTCTCCAATGACAAATGTCAGCATGTTAAGATCAAACGCAGCATTTCTCTGGACCAAACTCCTCGCAAGAAAATGTAGCAGCTTCAGCAGTTTCAGATATGGTACCGAAGTGCTCAAACAAAATTTCGATTTCACTGGCGTCTTTTCAGATTAACTGTCTCTGTGACATGTTCGGCTTCCTTTCAATTCTAATTCTTGACCAGATTAAGTGGATAAATGAGGCATTAAAATGGCTAATAAACAAATAGCTTAACTGCATACGTAAGTACTCAGACGTTTGCTCTGGTAAACCTAAATTATGGTGAACTGTAATATTATGAAATTAGCACATTTAACACAGTTAGCAGAATGGCCTCTGTCTGTGTGCAGAGCTAAACTTGAGTTCAGAAAAATAAGCATATTGAAATACGCCTGTCTTTTATGGTACCTCAGTCAGGTAATGGTAGTAAAGCAAAGGCTCAATAATGAACAGCAAGCAGCATACAAAACAAATTCCAATGATGTTATAGAACAGCACAAGCCAGAAGGATCTGAAATTCAGTCAGTGAATATCTCTTTCAGCATGGTCAGGTCAGGCAGTGGGAAGCTGGAGTTGTGCCCTGCCATCCAGGCACTGCCTGGAGTCAGGCTGCCACCAGGAAGGATAAGGCTGGTTAGGAAATCCACCACAAGCGACTTGGAAAGGGCTACATTTTAGTAGACGAGCCCAATAACTGAGATGGGAAAAGCATGTCCCTGAATCAGTTTTATCCTGGAATGATCCAAGGTGGGTGAATGCCTTTAGAAATTCAATGAAAAAACTGAAGAAAATGTTTTTAATGGTCTTCAGCTGATGCATTAAGGGCTGAGTTACTTTTAAATGGCAGGTGAGAAAACACCATTCATTTTGTGTGACATGAGGCTGCAATTTAAACGACACATGTAACGTATCACTTGTAACGTATGCCTTCATGTAATGACTGCACCTGTATTCAGTCATGTTAAACTGGCCATACATTTCACCAATCAGGCTTTACAACTTAATGCTGTGCAGCAACAGAAAGCCCTTCATGACAGATTCAAATATAATTTCCTCATTCACAAATTAGCACAAAGCCATTGTTTCAGTGTATCACTCAGCCAATCACAAAGCAAAACACTGGGGCTCCTCCCAGCTCCCACACAGGAAGCATGCTTGTGGTTAATGTAGTCCAGATATGCTCAAAAAGGGGGGTGTAGGCATCAATGGGGACGGGGTATATATGCCTTCCATTCCTCTTGCTGCATCTGTACACTTTCTACTGCGCTGCCTAGAGAGGGAGCTCCTGGGCCTACACCCCACAATTATTATGGACTGTTGGCTGTTTGTTTACACAGAAGAAATAAAATATTAATGTAAAATATAGACAGACATGAAGTGCATGAAGTCGTACAAACAGACCTCATTATTTACATATACATAATACAGAGGCTATTAAATATTAATTATTATTTACAGATGTTTACAATTAACTGTTAATTATTATTTACGGATGTTTACAATTAACTGTAAACTGTACTGTAATGCACCAAATGACCTACAGTATATTACACAGAAACTGTGAGCATCAGTATTGTAACAAAACAAAAAAAAGGATCAACTGACAGCATTTGAGGAGAGGAATGTCTGGAGAAATCATTGCTTAAAAAAATAATAAATTAACCCCTAGCAGTGGGTGATCGCTCAAGATGAATGTGTGTAACCAGCCAGGCTATTAATATTGCCCTATTAAAGGCTTCTGAAATCAGATGAAAGGCAGACTTTGAAGCTGAATACATTATGGCAGTGTTTGTAAGAGCTATTCAGATTACTTTAAAGTTCCAAGAGCTTTACATTAGCTACATATTTTATGTTTGTCTGTATCGATCAGATACCCTCTGGACTACAGAAGCTTCAGCGCTTAGAGAAGGTTCCTTAGTTCAGGGAAAACACTGACGCACAGAATAATTGGAGATAGAGGAAATGAAGGAGCTGAACATGCTGTGTGTGATGATCGTATCTGACTGGGGTAAGGCGTGGTTTGCATGTGTATGTGTGTGCATGTGTCTGTGCGCGTGTGTCTGTGTGTGTGTGTGCATGCACATGCCTGTGTGCATGCATGCGTGTGTGTGCACATGCCCCTGTGTGTGTGTGTTCGTGTGTGTGTATCAGTGTGTGCTTGTACATGTAATGTGTGTGCGTGCGTGCATGTGTGTGGTGTGTGTATGTGTGTGTGTGTGTGTGTGTGTGTGTGTGTGTGTGCCTCAAAGTGAGTCGTGACTGCTCTACTGCGATCCACTCGCTGTGCTGTGCTGGCTGCACGACTCCGTTGGCAGGGAAACCCAGCTCCTGGAGATGTGTAGGAATTCAGCCAGGTGTCTCTCGGAAGTATTCGCCCCCCGTCTTTGTTCGCGGCAGAGCGCTGTACTGCATTAGCGGCGGGAGAGACCCTGACCCTCCCGCGACCTTGGCTGTGTCTGGGAGGAGCCTCCGACACCTTCAGAACGGAGGCGGTTGGCCTGTCACAACGAGCATCTTTTCTGTAGCGTTGGGTGAAAAAGTATCCTGAAACAGGAGTGCTGCGGCAGTCAGCAGTTCTGGTGGGTGAGAGCAAAAATAAACACTAGGAAAGGCAATACAAAATGCCCGTTCTCGCAGTGCCCTTGATTGAACTCTCCAGGGATGCGATGCAGGCCGCTCTGTTGTAGTTTAGCCTTATCATTGGATAACACGTTTAAGGCGGTGTTACTTACGCCTTTTTCTTTCTTTCAGCCAGGTCAGGTGGATGCTTAACAGCAAGCACGACTTTATCTCACCGTAAAGAGCAGTCAAACACGTTGGCTTCGGAGTAGGAAACCAATATCACAGTGGTATGAACCACCCAAAGATTCAGCAGTCAGCCAGTTCAGTAGCTCTGCGGCAGGTTATTGATGTTCTGGCTGGTGGTGGGCCTGACAGGGGCCCAGGAGCCGTGAAATGATATGTTGAACCGTAGGTTTCCTGTCACCATTCTGTTTTCAGCCCAGCCACTGCAACAAGACTTCAGAGAAATGTTTATTCTTAATGCCTGTGCCATCTAAGGTAAACCAGTTGTGGAGCCAGATGCCATTTTCAGTTTATTTTTTAATACAAATTTCCACAGAAATTAATTTAAAATTTTTGAGGTTGGTCATTTCTCTGGTGTTTTCTAATAGTTAGAAAACGGCAATTATCAGGAATAATTTTTCAAACTAAGATAATAGGTGAGTGTAGGAGCTAGCTACCTTTAGTAGGTACAGGTTTGCTTGTGAGCAATATTGCTTGTGAGGAGCTGTATAGTACTGTATGTCGCACAGAAGGTAGTCTTTTCAGACTTAGGGCTGATGAAAAGGGACATGCCATCACACAGCTGTCCATGTGTGTCTAAAACTGAATAATTTTCTGGATGATAACTTCATCATCTGGGGTCCTTCAACAACTCTCATTTACACAATTAGTTACGCTACTGTAAGAGCACAGGTTGCTTTAGTAAAAACTTACACAGCGTTCAAAGATACATCTCAAATCCCTTCGGATGTCTTTGTGGAAGAGTAGAGCAGCACTTTCATCCATGTGACATCTTGGGAAAATTCAGTTAGAAACCCCCACCGAACCCCTCCTTTCCACCCCAGGTCTACCATATCCAGCACCCTTTACAGCTCCCTGCACACACATGCTGGTCTCGCACTGGTCTGGACTGTTTAGAGAAATGCTTCTACTGACCATATTGATCACCCAGAGCCCACACTTGGATTGGCCAGAGGAGGATGGGCTCACCCAGGAGCTGGTTCCTCCAGAGGATTCTTCCTTTTTGCCTACCTTGGGAGTTTTTCCTTGGCGCTTTCAGCTTTGGCTGGCTTTGGCTGGGGGTTTTAAGCCAGGTTAAGCTGCGAAGCTTATTGTGCCTAACGTTTGATTTAATACGCTGTGTAAATGCGCTGGAAAAAGAGCAGCCGCTTTGTGACTTTTGTGACATTAAGTCTCGCCTCAGGAAGTGCCTCGTCATTAAAAAGGATTGATGTCGTGTTGCTAGGAGCTTGCAGTCGATTTGCATCTCCTCCAAATGCATTTAAAATGCAGTACATGAATGGTTTTTCAAAATATCAGTGACATGTAATAAATACATACACAACAGATCAAATTTGCCCCCTCTGCGTGTTGAAATTTTACAGGAAAGGTTTTGCAAATAGCTTCTGGCTGTGTGGCACAGTGATTTCAGAATCACAGTATTACTCAAAATGGCTGGTTTTTCCTCTCAAGGAATCTCAGGCAGGCCACTGTCTCTGAGCAAGGTGCTAGCTGTAACCACTTAAATATCAATGTACCAATGCAGCTGGCTCTGGATACACCTAATGTGTAGCTAAATCTGAGCTATGGGCAAGGACAGCTGCCTAGCAAGTGAACAGTAGCCTAAATCAAATCTGTTTTTACAATGGCTTCTTAAGAGGCTTCAGATTGAGTACCCACAAAAGGAGTCATTTATGTGATTTCATTCTCAAATGGAGCAGTCTTCAATGGAAATCTGACTGCAAGTCAAAGTGTGAAACTATTCTGTTCTTTTGTTGTTTAGAAAATGAATACTGACTGAGAGGCAAATGTTAATATGAACACTACAGTGAATATATGCTGTCATAGTAACCAAAATGAGGGCAGTTGTGGATGTTATTGTCTATCCTGGGTTTCTGTCAAGCATTATTGGCAATCTACAGTAACCTGTGAGGGACTCATATGACTGAATTACTGGAATCACTGTTTTATCTGTAGTCAAATTTGAAATCCAGCTGCTCCTTTTACTATTGATTATTTGTACATCATTGATTATTTGTACACCAAAATCAAGAATGAACTAAATCATTTCTTATTATCCAAGATAATTGTTTGTAGGCTTCCTAATTAAAAGAGTATCTGAAATGAAGAATGTTAACTGAAAGTGTAATGTAGTCTAAATGAAAGGTACAGTGAGCTCCATAATGTTTGATACAGAAACTTATTTTTTTTCTTTTGGCTCTGTACTCTGCAGAGAGGGCTTCCTTGGCCTACCAGGCCCTTTACAATTACTGAGATCTTTCTTTTTAATGATGCTCCAAGCTGATTTTGGTAAATATTGTGGTAAATATTGGCCTATGTCTCTGATTGTTTTTCCCCCTATTTCTCGGTCCTCATGTTGATGAACACCAATAACAGACTCCAAAGGCAATCAATAGCCTAGAATCAAGACTAGATAGCCTACTGAAAGCTGTCTGATACCTGCACTAAGGAAGCAATTGAACACACCTTATCAGAAATTCCTGTGCAGCCATTTGTCCCAAAGGTTATGGTGCCATGAAATGGAGAGGCTATGTCTAAAATTTCAGAGTACAGAGGCCAACATGTCTTTGTCCCAAACATCATGGGACTCACTGTACTAATTACCGATTACCAATAACCTGCAGAGAAAGACTAATAAATCAGCCTTTGTAAGAGACTCCTCTCATATTCCTATTCCTCCTTAAGAAACAAGTACAAGGACCAAGAAGAAATAACAGCAGTCATATAAATACCCTTACCCCACAGGGAATGAAATACATGCCCAGGTAGTGCTGTATGTTGATTTATGGCAGAAACTGGCTTTCCCAAGGTCTGAAACGGTAACTTTTTTTGATAAAGTTTTTCCAAGATGTGTCAAGCCATACTACGCATTATGAAATGATTCAAGTTCCCATCCTATAATGCTCTTTCCAGTGAGAGTGGGAATATTGTTTGAAGATGCACAGCTTGGTTATTTAATAACCCACCCACTTGATAGAAATGACCGGCTCCTGCTTTGACATAGGTCATGATGTTGTGTGGAAATGAGTGCCTGATTGTTAAGTCCATGGAGTGATATCCTCATTTCCAGGCAATGTGTTGCTATCATGTGACAAAGCCAGCTGTGACCATCGAACCTCTGCCATTATCTGGAAAATGTAAATTCCAGACTTTGAAAATGAAGCTATCTTAACCAGGAATTGAAAAGTTCAACTGTGGGTTTTTAATTGAACATTTTGGATTGCTCTTTCTGTTAAATGTGCTCCAGGGAGGAATTCCGCCCATTAAGAATGGAATTTTCAGTGAATGGGCAACAGTAATTACCCACCAAATGGGGTGATCTAGACACACTGGAAAGAATTAGCTTCAAAGACAATGCTTAAACATATTGTCCTTTTCTCATTTACCATTAGTTTACATTTCCATATTAATCCCAAGATTAACTTCACCAGGTTAAATTGAACAGCAATCATTTATTATTACTACACAGTCAAAGGCCGGTTGTGCAAAGCTTAAATGTGGAAATCATGCTACCCACATCCATTACTACATTAAAATGAAACACCTCAGCAATACTTGGCGAAACGGAAATTAATAAAACTGGCCACACTTATAGACAAGCCTCTAAGAGTTTGTGATATGATTAGCATAGCCATGCTTCTTTGATGCTGTGTGAAGCAGAGATCCCCACAACCATTAACCTCATCAAGAGAAATGGTGAGAGAAATTACATGAATTCTTCTCTTTTGTTTTTTGTTTCTTCATTTTTACTTGAATTAAATATTGTAATTAGTATAAAAAAGCCAGCATTAGATGTAAGTTAAGCAAATTGGTATTTACTTCATTAAGAAAACTCCATTTAGAAAATATTGAACCTGCATATGGCTGATCGACTGCGGATACTAAGGTCATGGTGCATGTGTGTGCATTTTCTTGAGTTTAACAGCTAAAAACATTTCTAGACATTGTCGTAAATTTCAGTTTGAGTGTGCATTACACAGTTGAAAACAATATCAGCACTTGAGCATTAAACAGCAGTGAGGTTGTAATGTGAGAACAGGACACGGGGGTGGGGGTGGGGTGGGGGGGGGGTTTAGAGAGGGCACGCCCTGAACACCGAACACAGTTCCAGGCCCTTTACGATAACTGAGCTTTTTCTTCTTAATGATGCTCCAAGCAGTTGATTTTGGTAATTATAAGGGTTTTGCCCTATGTCTCTGACTGGGGTGGGTAGCATGGTAGTGTGGTGATTAGCTCTGTTGCCTTGCAAGAAATAGGTTCCCGGTTCCGGTCCAGCCGGCTGGATCCTCCCTGTGTGGAGTTTGCATGTTCTCTCCGTGCTTGTGTGGGCACTCATATTTCCTCCAATTGAGCTCCAGGGCTCACCTGCAAAAGAGACGTCAATACCTATGTGACCGCCCTGGTTAAATAAAGAAATAAAAAATATTCAAGTACATCGAAGCCTCCATTGTTTCCTGTCCTCCGCAGCACCACGCAGTCTCTTCTGGCTATAAATAGCATTGCATCTCGCTGGAGTACACTGAAACGGCAGCGTTGCTAACCGTAGTCGACACTGCTGAGGAAGCTTCCCTCCCCCTCTCCACGTCCTTCACAGCTCTCTGAAAATGGACACAAGCCTATTCATACAGCCACTTAGCGGTTGCCAGAACGGTTGTTGGTTCATTAATTAAACAGTGTCTGCTCCTACACTGTTAAAAAGAAGAAAAAAAATAACAAGATGCATCACTGAATGCTTAGCTACAAGGTTACCTGAGGTGACATTTTCTCAGATTGGGCTGCGCATTGAAACTTGTGAGACTTGTGAGGTGGCAGAACTCTAAATTAGTTATACTTTGTGAAATGTAGTTTGTTGTTAAATTATATAATTGGCAACTGAAAAGAGCTCTTTCCAAAGAAGGGATGATTTATTTATACTAAAGTATGCCTATCAAATTTTGTGCAATTCTTTATTATATTGTGATATGCTTGTGTATTTCTCTGTTGTACATGAGAATTTTAACACTAATGCAGGACTCATTATAGGTCCAGACTGCAGTGTTTTATAATAATGCCATTTTATCTATGCATTTGGTGAGCAGACAGTCATACATTGCAAGTAGCCAATGAAGGTGAATATCACAGCTCAAACACTTGTGAAGGTGTTAGCAATGATGCAAATGCCAATGATTGATTAAGAAAAACATATACTAGACTAGAAAAAATGGCAGCTCTTGGATTATATTTATGAATTATATTTGAGAAGCCGGATGCAGCACAGTGGTGCAGTGAATAGCACTGTTGCCTCACAGCTAGGAGGTAGAGGTTTTCGCCAGGTGCTCCATCTTTCACCCAGTCCAAAGATATGCGGTAGGCCAATTGGAGACTCTAAATTGGCCATAGGTATGAATGTGTGAGTGAATGGTGTGTGGGCCCTGTGATGGACTGGTGAGCTGTCCAGGGTGTATTCCTGCCTCCAGCCCACTACATGCTGGGATAGGCTCCAGCCCCCCATGACCCTGACCAGGAATAAGCAGTTGAGAGAAGAAGTAGATGAATGCAGCTCATAAAAATGAATGCGTCTAGGCCTGTATAAGCGGTCGACTGTACAGTGGACCATTGAGGATGACTAATGATCTTTCAGTAGCAAATTATCATATGCTGCATTAAGGCCATGCAAAAAGTGATCCCATGCAATGAGCAGCCTTGCTCATGTGGGCCAAGCAAAGCAGGTCACATGATCCATGAACTCTTTGTAGATGTTGAATACACCATTTCTCTAATTCTTTTTCAAATGAAACTATTAGGAAGTGTAGTTCCTTATGAACTGTCCTGTTTCTTTTTGTTTTTTTATGTTGCTGTCGGTTTCTTGGCTGTGGCAGTTGTTCTTGCGAAGCCAATCGTGCAGAAACTTAATTAAAATCAGTTTTAAGCACCGCCTGAACTTCCTATCAGCCCAGCTGGCCAAAGGAGAAGTTAATGAGACACCTTCTGAACCTTGCAAATCCTCTGTGTCCAATTAATCTAATGGGAGCTGGAGACAAACAGGGCTTCTGATTTTCCATGAACCCTTATCCTTTAGGATGCCTCTTCCCAAACTCTTCCACTTTTCCAATACTTTTACAAAATGTTTTTTTAGACTGTCAGTGCTCATGTGATCAGCGCTCACACGATCAGCTGGTATACCGGATCCAGTGAACTGTAGGAATACCTCTAAACCTACTGCTGAGGTAGTCAGTCATTTGAAAAGCTAGTTTTTGTCAAATGCTACTGTGGACCTGTATGTGTTGTACAAATGAACACTGTAAGGCTGGGGACTCAAACTCCAGTCCTGGAGGGCCACAGTCTGCCGGTTTTTGTGATTTCCTTTCAATCGGCAGATCATTTAGGCCTTGGAAACAAGCCCTAGAGACTCTGTAGCCAATCAATGATTTAAATTATTATGGGCATAATTTTATCCAATTAGTGCCCTAAGCACAGGAATACACCACAAAACCAGAAGACGCTGTGGCCCTCCTGGATTTGAGTTTGAGATCCCTGCTTGTAAAGTATTTGTGTGTGCATCCGCACCCCAGAGGCACATCCCACAGATTCCCACGCATAGTTGAAATCATCATTGTCCAGAGCAGTGGAACATCGGTACCTTACTGAGGAGCACTTACTCCCCCAGTCAGTCAGCCGCCTCGTCTGTACCGACATTCTAACACAGCAGCTGCAGAGGATTAGGCAGTGGTAGAAGACTTCACGCACTGCTGTTCCCTCCAAAATGAACTGATGATGACACAGTGATGCAACAGGCCTGCCATCATGATCGTGCCTTCCAAATTGGAAAAAAAGAACAAGAGCAATATATGTTCAAATTAGTCAAGTACAAAGTAAATGAAAATAGTCAACTGTTATTGCCTCAAACGCTATACACCAAATTAACTTCCTAGACGTGTGGTAATTTTCTCGTGTCTCAATTTACGTTTTATGTCTCAAAATGTGAATGGAATTTCCCAGGTGTTGTAATGAATGAATTAGAAATGCTGACATAGATGTAAGGCCACTGCATAGAACACTCTGAAATTAAGATTTCAGACAGCTTTCTGTGCTGATATTGTGGGACAAAATCCAGATATGATATGGTAACATAACATAACATATGCGGCATGGACCAAAAAAAAAGTAGGCCAGTGTAAGCCAAGCTGCATTGGAATGCTGCTGCAGCTATCTTTCCCAAAATGTCAGCCGTCTGGGAACAATACAAAGTTTAGTGTGTGAAGCAGACATTAAAGGTCTGTTTTTTCAACCTGGGTCTTATTTTTGTCAAATATTTATCAGTTTTATCGGTTCTAATACTATTTCATGATATGATACGAACTGTTTCATTGTCAAGTTCTGGCTTGTTAGACATGTTTTTTCTCTATGCCAGTAGCTTCACCACAGCATGTATGGGCAATACCAAGATATGCTACAGGTTCTATGAATCTTCATGCAAATCCAGTTTATCTAAACCTGTTATTGGGAAGTGAAAATGAATGTGAATGTTGAAATTTTTGTCTAAATTCAAAATAATTCCATCTGAACTTGCTGAATTGACTGTAAGGTAAACTATTCTGTGCTCACACAAATTTAATTTTGCTCTTTGTCTGTGTACTCTGGTTCAAATAAATATAGTCAGCCATCAGGTGAATAAGATCATGGTGTGAAGCCATCAAAATGCACTTTTCTGGAGGCAGTTGAGAAGATTTAGCCATATTGAATCAGAACTCTTTCGCTGTGTGGCCACAACAACAATACAGCAATAATGCTGTTAATAATAATTCTAATAATAATAATTAAAGTATCTGAATGCATTGGTAACCTATACAGCAAATAAAGATTTGTTATCTGTTGCTTTAAAAATAAAAAAAATGTTTTAAAAAAATTGCTTAACAGAATAGAATCGGCTGATTTGACTTTAAAAAATCGGCAACCGGAATTGGCCATAAAAATTAATGATCGGTGCACCTGTAATATGGCGTACCAATTTGGATTCATGAAAATTGTGTCGTTCATCTTCACAAAGCGCAAAAGGCCTATTATATGTAATGTACCTGGATATGTACTGAAGCGGTTCAGGTTGCATACCTTGCTCAAGGGTATAATGGCAGCTTCTCAGCCAGGAATCAATCCCACAACCTTTGAGTTGCAAGCCTAGGTCCTCAACCATTATGCTGCCCTGCTGCTTAGAGTATATGGACTGAGTACTCCTGTGTGCCTTTTGTTTGACCCAAACGTAAGCATAGTAGAATATGCCTATGGATAACTGCGGGCATTTTTCCTCTCTCATTATCTAATGCTGCAAGCTTCAGCAGATATTAGATGTAACTAGCCTATGCGCCCGTAATTTCCTGCTCCAAGTTAGCCTGTGGGTAGAAAAATTGATTTCATATTCATGGACTTTTGTACAGGTATGGTTTCACCACAGTTCCTCTCCATAAGAGTAAATATTATACTTGCAGCGCTGGTTATTGTGGTTAGATGTGCATCATACTTCACTAAAGCATGGCTTAATTATGAAGAACACAGCGATGTGTAAAATATCACAGATAGGCTATTATTCCAGGTATTGCAGCAAACCGGCATACAGGGGCACTTGATAGATCCCAGTTTTTACCCTTCCAAGTTGGGTAGTCATTCATTCATACAGACCAAATCCTTGATTTTCATACTGTAGATCGTCACTAATAAAGAAGTGATTCATTCATTGTGCAGTGATTCTCTGTTTTGCTTTTTGGTGCTCAGAATCTATACTGCCCAGAGCTGCATTCATCTGCAGAATTTATTTACAATAATTTATTTATGAAATGAATATCTTAAAAACTTGAAATTACATCAAAAGCGATGAACTTGTTATTCCTCTCCTCTTTTTAAAATCAACCATTCAGCCAGCAGCCTCTATTTTAATTCATCTTTTTTGTTGGAATTCGCAAAACATTTCTTTGCCATTCATCTGCCATGGTCCCAGTTGTCTGTGCTTTCAGCTGTCGGTCTCCTTAAAGCGTGGCCTCGTCGGCTCCAACTGTATTTCTTGTGCCACGGTATGAGCAATGGAGTGACGCATCATTCTTTAGCTTCTGAGAGCTCCTCTCCCACTGTGATGTGCCAGGTTGTTTAAGCTGCCGGAATAATGTGGAGAAAGTGCTCGGGTAAATTCATTATTATTTTAAGTGCGAAAGTGCATTGCTCTGTTGTTAGGAGACTGAATTACAACGGCGGATTCAGTATTTGTTTTGGGTTATATTGACAATGTACCGTTTACCCAGTGCACTTGTTATGTTGAAGTCATGCATCTGCTTCAAAGAACTGTTCTTATAGGCCTACCATTCCATGGTCTGGTTCCAGACTACTAGCTATTTAGAAAGCTCGTATCCTTCTGTTGGCAGCCAGCGGTAAAAATGGAGGAACTGCAAAAATACAAACGCAAACTGTTTTATTGAAATCATTTTCTGTGGATAACTGCAGGGTTATTGATTTATGACAGATGCCGAGACCTGCATCTCTCCCAAGTTAGGATACCTGGGGTATTGTATTACCAGCCTCACTGGTCAAGCCCATAATATGAGCCTACGTAACTTCTCACTCTGACGTGGAATAACTTCGGGGATGTGCTTTGCTAATAAACCAGTGGACAGGTGCTGCTTCTGACAAATGACAATCTCATGAAGACAGGGTTCTGATTTTGTGGAACATAGTTTCCAAAAAAAAAAAAACGAAATGGGCTCTCATGGCGCATTGTGAAAGAGTATCTATTCATTTCTGTTTTTTTTCTTGCAAATCTCCCTATCTATAAGAATCAAGATATTCCAAATTGATTTAATTAAACTTTTGATTGATCTGATTTAAAGCCAAAAGCTTTCTGCTCTTATTTTACTTGTAAATGCTTTTTTACTTGTTTGCTTTGAAAGATGTTGTTTGCCCTCGGAGAGCTTTTTGGAATAATGATTCATGGGTGGCTCTTATTGAGTCATTTATTTTGCCAACTGGCCTGCGTCACTTAATTTATATTCTGTGTAGGTTGCCTGTAGAATTTAGAAGAATTGAGACCAGTAGCTGAAGGAATCCTTGCCTGATCCTGAGTTTGAATGTATGATGTAAAAGAAAGAAATATGGGTTGCATTATGGTTCAAACCAAATTACTAGCAGTAATGATTGTGCAGCAATCCGTCCGCCGGAGAGGCAGATTGGTATCGGCTGCGCCGGCGGGAGGAGAGAGCACACGCACCTGGGCTGCGTTAGCAAATCAGCCCAGGTGCTTAAAGCTGTGCTGCTCTCCACAGTTTGGGGCAGAGGCTGGACGCTAACACCGAGAGCGCAGTTATGATTTTCGTTTCGTTTTATTTTGAGCACAGACCAAGAAAGACCAAGAAAGTAAACAGAGCAGCAACATTTCAGTTCGCCTGCTCTGTAGCTGACCCGCCTTCCCGGCCAAGTCCAGCTCCTCCAGCATCCCAGCTGAGGATTTCTTTCTCGGTCTTTCGTGCTCAAAATAAAAAGCAAATGAAAATCATAACTGCGCTCTCAGTGTTAGCGCCCGGCCTTTGCCCCAAACTGTGGAGAGCAGAACACCTTTAAGCACCTGAGCTGATTAGCTAACGCAGCCCAGGTGCGTGTGCTCTCTCCACCAGCCGGCGCAGCCGGGGCCAATCCGTCTCTCCAGTGGACGGACTGCTACAGATTGTTTCATTTCCCAGTAAGGGAAGTAGGACTGTATGTGGGGATGGTTTGGAATGTTGACAGCTTAAGTGGACATTGTTGTGTCTGGGATGCAGATTTATTTTGGCTGGTTCCTCACTCTCTTTGCTCTCCTTCACAGCATTTACAAAAATGATCACAGTAAATGGACAGGAGTACCATCTGCAGTTAGTAGACACAGCAGGGCAGGTAAGTTGTCATTGAATTAAGTAGTATTTCCTCCTATTACAACATCATTCTGTTGTGTCATAATTGATATTGTGTATCCTACACGATATTGCATTGCCTTTTTTTATCCCATATGACTTTTCCTGACAGACATGCTCTGTTTTTTTATACATAGCATTTACATTGCATCCATTTATACAGCTGGATATATATACTTGAAGCAATGCAGGTTAAGTACATTGCTTAGGGGTACAACGGCAATGTCCAAGCCGGGAATCGAATTTATGACCTTTAGGTTGCAAGCCCAGCTCCTTACCCATTACACTGCACTGCTCCCCCTCACTGCTAGTCATTCCCGTTCAGTCAGAGCATATTTGTGTTTGATCCCTTTAAAGACCTGCTCTCATTCTTTTTTCCAGGACGAATACTCAATTTTCCCCCAGACATACTCCATAGACATCAACGGCTACATTCTGGTGTATTCAGTCACGTCAAACAAAAGGTGGGCAGTTAACATTTGTACATGGAATTTAATAGCGTGGTGAAGTAAGAATGAATTATTATCACTGTATGAATTGTCTTGTATTCAGTGTGTCACTAATACTGAATTGCTCTAGTAGGAGAAAATTAACGGCTGTTCTTTTATGGATGTTAAGACTCAGTGTATTTGAAATGCTTGTGCCATCCTTTAGATATTTGTTTAGGGCAATGTAATGCCCTTACGTGAGGTTTCAGGTTAAACCGTCTATAAACAAATCGCAATCCAAGTATTTTTTCCATTTCACTTGGAGTATTTATGAAACTTTAACAAAAAGCAATGACCAATACTTAAATTTTGTTTATGGTTCTAATGCTTGTCTGAATATTCTTAGTTTTAAGGGTATTCTTTTTAGACTGAATTGCAGTGTCCCGATCATTGGGACTCACCTGGACCAGAGATGCCAAGTGTCAGATATTACAAATTGGCCACTATATTTTGCAACATACTTAATGAATTCGCATATTTTCCTAAATAACTTCCTGTCTGTAGTCAACAGTCTTGGGCATGATGTGCTGTCAACCATGACTAATCCACTTCTGAATTTTCATCAACCACCCACATGGTGCCAATCAACACACGCTCCCAGTCCAGACTGATCTATTATTCAGTTCATATCATCAACTCAGTCTGACTGCGTTGCACTGTCTCACTGTTTATGGATGTGCGGTTATGGGCTATGCAGCTGCAGTACCAATAGAGTACCAATGAGTAGTTCTTTAGTTTTTTTTTACATTCAGCAGTAAGTAATTGTTTGTGTACCGTTATGAAAAATAGGATATGGTGTGCTGGCAAGCCATAATAGAGGTATTGTCATGTTGGGGTGCGAGAAAGGCTGTATCATCAAAGTATTCCAAGTATGTGGTGATGGGGGAGGGGCTGACACAAGCATTAGTATAGAGGGTATATGCTAGATATGTCTGAAGATATCTTTATTAACTTTTTAAGGAGCAGGTTTTAAATAGATGGAATCATTATCAATCGAGTTAATAATCCTTTAGTCATATGGTTGCAGGTTTAATTGATACCTGTTATTCCAAATGAGGCCACAGTTGGAAGAATGTATGCTGAGAAACAGGACTGAGAAATATTTAAGCCTACTCCTTACACTTGGGTGCACAATTTATTATGAAAAGCATATAGTTGTGTCTTTCTGCTGAACTTGGTTTAGCTTAATATGTCAGTTTTTCTCTGAATGGTATTAGTGTGATGAGGCATCTACTCATTTAATTTTGTAATGAAATGCAGAAGTACTGTAAAGAAACAAGTTATCTAGGTGGCCTGACCTCTAGCCGTCAGAACCATTTCTTTCATTATAAATCTGCTGTAAATGGAAAAACGCAGATAATGGCCATATGTTGCAGCTGTTGCTTCAAATTGCCGTTCTGTTGGTGATGGAACATGCTGTGCATCTGGGCCATGCCCATTATCAGCTGGAGACAATATGAAATCTGTGTGTGTGCGCGTGTGTGTGTGTGTGTGTGCGCGCGCATGTGTGTGTGTGTGTGTGCGCGCGCGTGTGTGTGTGCATGTGTATGTGTGTTTGTGTGTGTGTGACCCCTTTGAAGGACCTCAGCCTCGCAGCTACATTTCAGACAGTTTTGAAGGAGCTTAGTCATACAGTCACATTTCAGACAGCTTGGAAGGACTTTGGTCCCACAGTCACACTTCAGACAGCTTGGAAGGACCTTGGTCTCACAGTCACATTTCAGAGAGTTTGGAAGGACTTTGGTCTCACAGTCACCTCAGGTCACGCCTGCAGTGGCCTGGACAGGACACGTGGAACCTGATGTCCTCCTTGAGACTGGGACAATCCACTAGAGATGGAGCTGTATTAACATTTCATGGGAGGAAACCTCCCTGATACCATTATCAGATTTTCTGTCAATTCAAAATGGTCTTGAATCAATATTTCTGCATAATATTATTCCGTATCTGGCTAAGGAGGCAGCACGCTGACTCAACTTACAAGCCAGGCAAGCTTACTTACCAAAAAAGGAGCTAAGCAAAATGTAAAAATATAGCTGTAAGCATCAATTCTAGCGGCCAGTCATAAGCTTAGGTCTCCCTAGACAGTTGTACAAGAGGGCAGTAAACAACTGAATTGGCTAATTTAGATTTACCTGCATAGCTGTAAGATTTTATATTTCTATATTTAAACTGTTTATTTTTGGAATCCTTTGAGTATTGTCTTGTTTTGTCCTCTCAAAAAAGCAGGATTTAAAAAAGTTTTTTAATGTAAACAAAAACAAATTTTTTTACGGATTTTACAAATAATTGGTTCCCTGTGTCCCACTGACTGTGTCAGAGATTTCTAAGGCATTTTTTTTTTGCTTTAGAAAAAGAAATTGGCACACATTTTCTCCACAGGTGCGTGTTTGGGCTGCACACTCATGTGTCAGTTCAATTCAGGGAGAGCAGTCGAGTACATGTACTCCTCAGAAACATGCAATGCAAGCTGCTGCTTCTCTTCTCTCGACGGCCCCTTTCGGGCTACTGGCCACAGTCGCCACTGGCACGCTCCAGATTTTATAGCAGATCATGAGACCCATCCACGCATGGAAGCAGTTTCTTAATAGGATGAGCCGCCCAGCAGCCCTAGTTTTTCTTTGAGCTTCATGCATGAGCTTGATTTGACAGTTCTGCATGATGTCTGCACAGAAACATTGGCAAAACCCAGCTGTGGTACCGTATTATAGCCACAGAACTGTATGGAACGTATTGTATCTACATAAGCTAGCTAGCTAATAGGAATGTCACAATTATTCAAATAAAGATCATTCTGTGATCAGATAGGCTAAATGTTTATGCTTCAAGACCATAGGTACATAAAGCATCCAGTATATCTTTTGAAGTTCATTATTTTCATTCAATTAGCCACACACTGTATTTCCAATTCATTGCATAGAAAGATGATGTAATGTCAAGACATTGGGTTTACTAGCAGCACTTAATAGATAGGACAGAAGTATTACGGCCCATTGCATCTTAATTCTCTCTGTATCGTTTCAGTGTTCTCTTGGAATCTTAAGTGGATGCTATAGCTTAACAAGCAAGCCTTTAAACGTCATTGTACTTTCCCTCCCATATCTCCGATAACTCTACATGCACACTCCATTGCCCTTGTAGGGCAATGTTTCCAGCTAGTCAAGTGAACACAAATATAATTGTATCAGAGTGAGGAGATTCTGTTAGGCAGCTCGTTGTATGTTGAACAGCAATACTGTATGAGGTTCTGTCTGTTTTTGCAACAAGGTCATCTTGTGTAATAATCATTTTCTACCAATACAGGTTAAGTTCACCAGCAGGAAAACTATCTTTCAGTAATGAATGTTAAAATTTACAATTTAGTAATTTGGCAGGTACTTTTAGCCAAAACCTCTTATAAAAGTGCATTTCATATGCTATGCAATCACTGGTAGAGTTAGAATTAGGAAAAGATGCAATCATGCAAGTGTCACTGTCACTGTTAACATCTTTGAAGGGCATAAATATTTGGGTAGGGTTGAAAGGAGGGTATTTGCAATATTTAAGAAGGTATCATTTTTCGGTATCCAAACAACAGGGCCCTTGAATCCATGTCTGTGCAGTATTAGAACTGAAAACTACTTTTTTCTTCATCGTGAAGCCTTATTAATGTGGTTACACGTAGTCAGTGTCAGCAAAGATGTTTCATGTAATTTATGCTTACTGCTGTTAGAAAATACTGCCTTGCCTAAAGTGTGATTTGTGCCAGACACAAGTTTATTATAGTATATCTCGTGGTAACACATTGCTGCTGGTACTTTGCTTACAGATCCATAACTTTTCCAGAACTTTCTGAACAGCAGTTTTCTGCAGTCTGAAACAGGACATGAAGGCAGTTTGAGAGCATGGAGCCAGGACTAGGGCTGGTTAAAAGTGGGGTATGAGGCATGAACAGTATGGTGAGGAGAGACTGACCGCCCACAGTAGGGACCTCCCTGAGCAGGACATGCTGAGAGACATTGCTATACTGAGAGCTGTCCATAGTACAGACCTGCTCACTGCAGGAGAACACCTGCCAATTCTACAACATAGTGCAGTGGTAAACAACCCTGTTCCCATCCCATTCTGTTGGTTCTCATTTCAACCCTAATTTGGCATGTCTGACTCTGCTAATTAACAGCTCAGTGCTGATCTTTAGCTATTGAAGGAGGTGTGCTTTGTCAGGGTTGGAGTGAAAACCTACTGGATAGTAGATTTCCAGGAACAGGTTTGGTTACCACTGCTATATTGATAGACCAATTCTGCACCCACTTTCCATGAGTCCGTTTACTAAGGTACTGGACTGTGCAATATCACACAGATTCTGCTCCAGCTCCTCCTAATTGGCCATCTCTCTCATTTCCCATTTAATAACTCTAAAATTACACATTTTTATGGCATAATTGTATCAGCCCATGGATTTACACTGATTTGCACTTACAATATTCATGTCCACATTTAGAAAATGATGTCAAAGCTTGCAGCTGTCAGGGACTGTTTAGATTTTGGCTATAAAAGTCAAATTTAGACGATTCTGTACTCTCCTAACAGTTTTTTTCTTTCTGTCTCTGCATGACAGTGTCCCCGAGCACACAGCTAGGTTCATATAGAAATGGTTTTGTCGAGAACGGTGGCCTGTACAGAGCCCTGATCTCCACCCCATCCAACACCTTTGGGATCAATTGGAAAGCCAGTAGTGAGCCAGGCCTGATCACCCAGGCAGTGCCCGACATCACTAATGCTTTTCTGGCTGAATGGAAGCAAATCTATACAGCAGTGCATCTAGTATAAAGCCTTCCCAGAAGAGTGGAGGTTGTTTTAGCAGCAAAGGGTGGACCAACTCCATATTAATGCCCGTAATTTTGGATGAGATGTTGAATGTCAGGTTTCCACATACTTTTGGCCATGTGGTGTATTTTCATTAACAGCATTATGGTAATGGATACTTTGTAGTATTTTTGTGATATTTTCTTAAGTTTTTTTGATAGCTTATTTATTATAAGTAACCCTGGATGAGGGTGTGTGTTCAGTTATGTTTATGGTGATCACAGTTGTGTGTGGAAGTATCTTAAGCACTTAACTGTTTTTTTTATTTTTTATTATTATTTAAGTGGAATTAGTGATTTTAAGTAGTCATTTGTTATTTTATGCCCAAAGATCTCATTTTCAAATCTTATTTCCAGGGAATTAACACAGGCACACATCAAGGGCATTGCCGATTTGTGTTGGAAATCATAAATTTCTCAAATGCCAAAATTAATATCAGTATTTCTACGTGTTGTGACAAGATTATCACGTTTTGTTTTTAAGTAAGGCCATTATCTGCCTTGTCCAAGTGAAACACATTACAGTAAATTTAAACATTCATTAACTACTCCTCTAACTCCTGTATAAACATTACAAAGGATCATCGCCCATAAACATAGTTTCCCATAGGACAGAATTTATGCCTAAAAAGATTAAGGGGTGGGAATGGAGGAGATTTTTCTTTTGATGTAATTTAGTCTAATTAACTGGATATTGGTATGCTTTAACACGATAATACCCCAATGATCCGATGATATTTTACCCTTGAGCAAAGTGCTTTGCATATATTTAGCATATTTTACTGGAATATTTCAGCGTACTGGAGCAATCCACCCAATTTAGTGGTAACAGTGAATGTTACACGTCTCGTTGATATTTGTAGGGCTTTATTTTCATTTTGTATGCTACATCCTTGCAGTGTTTATTGCAGTTAGATGTACGTCCATGGGTGGTTTATTTCAATCTGTTGTTTAATTTAAATATGTTCACCTCCATTGGTACTCGTTTGTTTAATGTGATGCAGTGACTGATGTGACTCATCCTGCGGGTGTTACTTTTGGTTAAGCCGCAGCGCGTTGAGTTGTGTCTCTGACACTGAGGAGGTTGCGCGGGTATGTTAGCTTCCCCGATGAAGCCTCTCTGCTTTCAGACAGTGTTGCCCTTTCGCATTGCTCTGATCAAAGTGTTCGTATTCATGTGGACGCCGCGTGTTTTTCACTCCGCAATGTGGGACGCTGACCCCCTTTTATCCGTCAGGTGCGGTCCTGCGGCATTGTTAAGCTGTGCTTCTCGTCAGGTGGGCGGGAGTCTGCCGGCGAGTGGGGGGAACTCTTTGTGCGCGCTCTACTTTCCACAACGAGAACTCATTCAGTTCACAAAAGGACGTTTCTGCAGTCGGACCATTCGATTAAATGACCCAGGAAATTTGTTTAACCTGCTGGTTCACACTCAAGGAGTGCTACTGTGTACAGTCTGGTGTTTCATAAGAGTTTGAATACTGGATGGATTTAATTTCCCAACTAGGACCTAGTAAGGCCACCCCTCTGTTGTGAATTGTGTAGTGATGCATTTATTATGCAAGACTGATCATTCCATGGGACTGTTTTCTACGTGTATGCAATTAGGAATAGTGGCATGGTGGTGCAGTGGGTAGCACCGTCGCCTCATATCAAGAAGGTCATGGGTTCGAATCCATCGAAAATGGAGTTTGCATGTTCTCCTCCTGTCTGTGAATTTCCTCTCGTTTTCACTCTGAGATGGTGTGTGTATGTGTGTCCTGCGATAGATTGGCTGATTGCAAAATGTGAGCTTGTAACCATGTTTACTGGCACTGAGCATGACTGTAGAATGGCCAACTAGTGCTGGTAGCTAGCTATTGATTGCTAATTTTCCAAACCACTAGTTCATTCAAAGGCAGCTTCATGCAGAGTCTGTAAAGTGCTGTGCCTGAGAGAGTGGTACCGCAGCATCCCTCCCACATCTGTAAGAGGAGGATGTGGATACGCCTATCTAAAGTCCAGGCCAAGGGCTTAGACTAGTGTCTTAGCTTGGGCAGAAACATTAGCTGTCTAGGTTTATAGTTCCCATAGTACACTGCAGACCAGTATTGGCTTCCTGAACCCAGGCTCCCCTCCCTCTTCTCATTAACTGCAGTTGATTGAACTTCAGCCAGTTCTAATTAGCAGTGTACTTTGTGTTTGCTGTTATAGCGCTTTCACCTTTGGCTGCTTTAATTCATCCTCTTCACTGCGCACTTGTGTGTATCAGTGGTTATTGCAGGATTGTTTTATGTAATGACTAGTATAAAAGTACAAGTAGTTCTTGAAAAGAACAGCTGCCAAATGAATCTATTTAAATGTTAAATTGGTTCCATTTTCACAAAGGAACCGTTTGAACATAAAGATTTGTGTAAATGTAAATGTTAGGTGAGCCGATACAACTGTTTGCATTGACATCAGATTAAAGGTTAGTTTCTACATTTTTCATCCAGTATGTGTGTGTAAGTGGTGCTGCAAAATGCATTCTGGGATCATGTGGGAAAACTAGTGATGTGCAAGCAACCATATTCTGACTGAAGCCATAACTGATTTGTAATTTTTTTTTAGTTTTTTACAACTGTAGTTTGAATTTTTTAACCTCAGGACACATACATCCTCAAGTAGCTATATGTATTCATGGCTCATGTATTCATCAGTGACAGAGAAAGTGTTTTAGTATTCTGAATCATTAACAATCCCTTGTTTTGTATCCTTGTTTTACAGTTTTGAAGTAGTAAAAGTTATCCATGAAAAATTGTTGGATATGGTGGGAAAAGTTCAGTAAGTATTTCCCCCATTTCTTAAACTGGATTTAGATTCGCACCATCTGCTCGCAAAGTGATTGGCTGTATTTTTTTTCTCCTTCCACAGAGTGCCCATTATGTTGGTCGGAAACAAGAAAGACCTACACATGGAACGGTACGTCGCGTCGTCCGGAAACGTAGCGGCCGGGGACGGAAATGCGCTAGCCCGTCTGACGGTGCTGCGGTACGCTCGGGGGACGCCTGACAGAGCGTGCGCTTTTCGAAACCAACCCCCAGAACGTGGAGCGTGGTTTTGATGAGCGGCTGAATGAGCCAATTGGAGGGCTGAGCGTTTGTGGGAGATTAAAATGCTGAGATGGGTTTGAGATGGCAGGTCTCCACGACAGTAGAGCCACTTTCTTTACTGGGTGGTAATGATGTGCAGGTTTGTGTTTGTAGTGGTGAATGGAGTTCTTTTAAGATTGGTGTTGAATAAAATACCATTTTTAAATAATTTTGCCTATTTCATGGAGTATCTATAATATTCCTACCTTCACCACCATTTTGATCCCTTGGTTGCTACCCTATATGCATGTAATTAATTAAATACCTGCAGCTTCCCACACATCTAATCTCTTTTTAGTGGGCACCAGTTAAAATGTTGGGTCTACTGTATGTGTGGGCCTGAAGCCTTTGGATTTTGGCTAGATCTATTTCACAGGCTCCATGCTGTAGTCATTCATATGCTAATGGCTCTGGACTGCAGCATGCCCTTAGTTTCCAGGCTCTTGCTGTATTTCAGGCTTCTGTACGCTGGGGAACGAGCCTCCAGCTCCTGTACTTAGTGTATTCTGACTAATGCTCTGCGGAACGGCTGCGTGGTGCAGGATCCGTAGGTCTGACGCTGAATATTCAGCAGCTCCCAGAGGCCTGGTTTGAATCGGAAACTGGTTGCAATGCGTCACAGAAATGGGTCAGCGAGCACCCTCTCGCCGTTCCATCGGGCCCGAAGCAGGAAATAGGGCATTAACGTCTTACAACAGGAAGCTTATTCTCATGCATGGCAGGAAGTGACGTCACTCACAGATCCACACAGACGCCAAGATATGTTCCATTGTCCCCTCTACAGCTCTCGTAGCAGAAATGCAGACTGTTGTGTTATTATTATTATTATTATTATTATTTCAGATGCAGTCATCCATATTCATGATAAATTTGTCTGAACACAGTACTTTGTTTCTCAGCAGTTACATTAATGTTGTTACCTATCTCATAAATGGTTACATAACTTTACATTGTCACATTAAATTTTCATCTAGTTTAGTGTGGTATTGATTTTCACAAGTAAGAGTTCCACCATTGTTTCTCAACACAAGTTCCTTATAAGAAACCCATTGGCATTATGTCAGGGAAAAAAGTATCTCCATTTATGGAGGGACAGGTATGCGCAGGTATGCCCAGAAGCCTGAGGCTCTGCCCTTACATTGTATTGATTTTTGTACAGCAGTAATTCAGTGCGGGATGGCCTATCGGATGCTGCTGCAGTCAGCAGTTTCAGTGCAGTGTGTTTTAGCTGTCCATTTGCACTGGCCTTTCAGAAGTGCAGTTAACACTTTGCTGTCCTTGTGTTACATTACTCTTGCGACAACTACTCCAGAACATTATTCCTCATTTCTACTGGTTAAGTCATTTTGTGAGGACTTGGCATCCATGCATCTATGGAGAAGAGCATTTAGGCTCTCATCTTTTTCTTTGTTGGTCAGTTTTTTTATCAGAATGAGTTGCTGTTGTCCAGTGTTGCACACACTCTTTTGTGAGCAGTGTATTTTACACTCAGATATTTTACTAGTGAAGCCAGCATTAGGGTACTATAACGGTGCAGTGCAGTTTAATTATGCCAAGCGTGTTTCATGAGCTCCAACCGGGTTAATTGCAGGAAAGAAAAATCATTATCCTGGAAACTTCACAGGGACTAACCCAAAATAAGGAGAGCTGAAGCACTCAGTGCTCAGAAATCAAAGCACCTTTAATAGAACAGGTTGACTGACGTTTCGACATCCGAGATTTCTCCGAGTCATCAGAAAGCAATTGCAGTCTCTGTGTAGTAGACCCCCCTCACCCAATCAGAGAGTTTTTGACATATAACAATACCAATAAAAACAATTGACCTGACATGTCAGTTAAATGCAATGTGACTGGCTGTGGAATGTTCACCTGGATAACAATATTTTCATATTTCCTGCAGCTGACCCATTTATGTGTGTCACACACAAAAATGTTTCTGGTATGAATGTGAAGAAAGCAAAGGGTGCCAATTGAGCAGTGACAGAGCAAGGGCTGAACTGTTTTAATAGGTATGGCATTAACACAGTAGGTTTCTCTGTGATGTGTTTTGTAGGGTAATCAGTTGTGAAGAGGGGAAGGCCTTGGCAGATTCCTGGAATGCAGCGTTTATGGAGTCCTCCGCTAAAGAGAACCAGGTAATGGCTCGCTAAGACCCCGCCGGGACCTGTCCTCTCCACGTCTCTCCTTCGTTTCCCGCCTCATTTCTCCTCCCTTTCCTCACGCCGGGTTTGAGACCTCGTAATGCACGCTTGTAAACCTCCGCCTTGTCTCTTTACTGACCTCCTTTAACGATTCCGCCCCGCTCTGCGAGCCTCCATTTGCTCGCGTCTCACTGAATGGTGCCACTTTGCTAGGCTCGTGTGTTTTTCTCATAATCCATTTGATTGTTCCTCTAATAACCCATCATTTTGCCTTCATAATGAGTGCGGGCATGGACCTGAATTGCCCCTTACACTGCAGCGGGGAAGAAAAAAGAAAAAGCCGAGAGCCCACGGTATTTATCATTCCCAACGGCTTTCCTCTTCTTGTCCTGAAATAGACGTGGGCGGCTTTAGATTTCGCGCGTGGCCAATGTGCTCTTTATGCATTCGTCCTTCACCTCTTATTCCTCCGGGCAGCAAGTTTACATCCGCAGCCCTGACATTAGCATTCTTGCGGTGTTCACCTTGAGGGAGTCACGCGGAGAGCCCGGTCACGCAGGCTTGGTCTGACACGGTGGCATCCGTGTGCCTGCCTGTTTAGAGCCTTTAGATCCTCAGAGAGAAGACCCTGGCTGCAGAGAGGCATTACATTTTCAGCGGGTTAGCTTACCAGTTAAACCTATCAGTCAGCCTCGAGGCTTGAAAGCTGAGCTCCGGGTCCACCAGGGACTCCACAGGCTAGTGAAGCTTTCAAAACCACCCCCCCCCTCCCCCCCGCACCCCATCCCCCGCTTCAGTTAATGCAGACATTTCTTTCCTTTCATTTTCGAAAGGCTTGAAACGTCAAAGATGCCTCCGGAAAAGGTTAATAGTTTTTAAGAATGTGGATGGACGTGCAGCCTTTTCCACAAGTGTTTCCATAAGTGGCCATTACTTCATTGCCGTTAAATACCTTGGGGAGGGACTTCGGAAACACCCGGAACCCACAACCCCCCACCAGTTAAAAAGGGAAGTGTGAGCTGTAATTGCGTCCCAGAGGGATCATTTTTTCAAGGCGCAATTCCACTTTGCCCGTCACTGAAGCAGATTGGGCTTGTCCTCTTAATGGGAGGAACCAAGAACAAATTGTTGCTTAGAGGTATGAAAAAAGGCTTTTCTGTGCAAATTTCAACATCTACAGTTTATGTTTGTCCTAAACCAGAGAGTTTTATGTGTCATATTCAAGCACTGAGACCAGTGGACAATAAAGAGTGCTCAAGGTTATACAGTACAATAAGCGCACTGTTTTGATGGGTAATACCTGCAGCATTTATTATATACAAGGTTCTCGTTTCTGTTAGCATAGTGGGTAGACTTGCTTGATGGAGTGGCTGGCTTCTTGCCCATTGAAGAGAAAGAAGCACCCTGGGTTATTTGAGGACACGCCGGACTCCTGCCAGCAGCTGGAGAATAACCGGTGACTGAAGGTCGCGGAACAGCCTTCCGCTTTAATGTAATGAAGCAACAAAGAGAATTCACACACCTGAGAGCTTTGTCCTTCGGATGCACTGTATTCTTTGCTTCCGCAAAGCGAGAATCACACAAGGAACAAAGTGGTATGCAGTAAAGTACAGAGTCTTTAAAAAGAATGAGGTTTCTGTGGAAGGAGCTATACAGATTGATCACTAAAATGATTCAGTCAGCTGGGGAGGGATGTGTCAGTGCGCTGATCTGAAGTACTGCGTTACACTAATCTTGGAGGCAGCACAACACATTGAATGATGGCGTGATTAATCTGAAATTACCTGCTGCATAGTACTCGGCCTATTGCTGGTGTCCTCCGGCAAAGAACGACCTTAGATGGATGCGTTTGAACACCTTGTTTGTTTAAGGTAATTGTGGCCATTCGGGTTTAATGAGCTTTGATTGGCTAGTCACCGGCCATCAGTCACTGTATAATTTCCCTGTCAACATTTCTTGAACGTAATATTTTTTTATACTCTAAATGAACTTTACATTAGTAAATTGATAACACTAGCACTAGTGCTGGTATCCCTGCTTTTTGATGACTGTGTAGACCACAGCTTTCCTCTCATTTGAATTTCTTTTCCTGAAAAAGTGTTTCCTTTATGTTTGTGCTTTTGTTTTTGAAGCACGATCTTCCTTGTGGGCCTACCAAGATGGGGATCAATTTATTGCTCATGCAAACCTGTATTTTAATTTCTCATTTTACCCCCATTTCACAGAAACTCAATTAAATCAGTTGCTTTTTCATGCATTCCTGTGATTATCAAACTGTAATAAAGTTCGAAAGAAAAGTCAGTAATTATAAGTGAGCTATGATTATCTCGATAATTTTGCTTCTGTGGTATGTTACTGTACAGTTCCCGATTTGCCATGATCATGGGGCTAACAACCTACCTTTTTGCTGAATAATATATCAAGTATATCATATGCATTTATGATAAATAATTGATTTATGTGTTTAACACTAGGCTGTCCTTTCAGCTGAGCGATTTCTCAGTGCATCAAGAAGCCAGAATTCAGTTCATTATAATATGATATAGTACAGTGGGTTCTAAGTCTGCTGTGCGAGTAGAAAATCTCCCAGACCACAGCTGGTTGTGTTCTTCTGCCAGCCACCCTGGGTGACGTTGATATACGCACTTGCAGTGCAGCACAATGTTTTGTCCCGCTGTTGTGTGCTAGCACTCTTTCACTGTAGAGAAAATCCTCTTCAACTACACGGAGACTGTGGCTGTGCTCCGAACTGTGAACTTGTGTTCTATCTAGAGCATAATAGACCAAATCGCACTGCTCTAGATAGAACACAGCATACAGTTTGGAACACAGCCCATATCTTTTATTAGGAAGTGCACTGAAAAGATGAGAGCGGGAAATTAGGAATGCGACACCTCCGAAGGATGTTGCAGATGATGACACATAATTCACTGTTGAATGCGAGTTACGTGTTTAGGAGATGGAACTGTAGATTTGTGCTCTTTTGAGTGTCATTGGAAGACTTTCTGCTTTGGAACTGAATAGCTGATACCCGGCTCCCTGCTGAGGTTTACAGAAACATGATGTTGCTCATTAGATACATAAACGGTTGTCTGACAACCAGAAGCACATTCATGTCGGTTAAAGGTGCAATAGATGGCATGGTACAAAAGCCAACATGCAAATAACGTGTTGAGTGTTAATGTAGCTCCTGCAGATTCCAAGAGAGTTCTAGTGAACTTTATAGGAGTTGATTTAAGACTGAAATATCTGTCTGGGAGCTGGGTAGCTGTGCTGTCTCGGGCTGCGGTGACTGTACTGTGTTGATTGTGCTCTGTCTGTATGGTGCTGTACTGTGCTGTGTCAGACCAGCTTGACTCTGAGCTTTCCTGTGCTGTTTCAGACCGCGGTGGAGGTGTTCAAGAGGATAATCCTGGAGGCGGAGAAGATTGATGGGGGCGCTCCGCAGGGGAGGACGTCCTGCTCCCTGATGTAGACAGCCCCTCCACCCCCAATTCCAACCCCCCCCCCCCCCTTTCTACCCCTTCCTTCCCTTCCTCCAACTGATCACAGCACTGGACACTGGGATATCCCTCTACTTGAAGAGGCTTAACTGCCTGTTTTCCTCCAGATATACTTGGCATTTTCTTTTTTCTTTTTTTTCTTTTTAAGTAGGACGGAGATATTTACAGATGGACGAATAGGCTTCCCTCAGCTCTGGATGGACCTGCTTCCACTCGCTGTCCCACCACACCTTGCTTAAACCAGCCCCTGACGTGAAAGATAAAAGATAGAACTTTACGTTTCCTCTCATTTTAAGCTTTTATTTTTCTTTTCTATACTTCCCCCTCTCATTTTCGATTTGTATATTGTATTTCTTAAAGAATATGGCCATAATTATAATTATAAAGTTGCCAACATTCTTTTTTTTGTGTAGTGAATGTTGTTGAAATCATTTTTGATTGTAATCATTAAAGCGGCAAAGTTTCACTATTATTTAAGTCAATAGCTATGGTTGTGTCTCATTTTTCTTGTGAAAATCTCACATTTATTATTTTTAATATAAAGACTTTGAATAGAGTGTGGCTACAGGGTTGTAGATTTTTTCTTACATATTTTTTTACTTTTACCAAAGACTAACCCAAGTTCATCAACAGAAATTGAAGTCATATAGTATGGCCTCAGCCATGCTTGCCAGTGTAGAGAGTGCACACACCTGGGTTGTGATAACTAGTCAGTCCAGGTGCTTGAAAGTATGCTCTTCTCTATGGTACGGGGATGACACATGCAGAGAGGGTGAGAGTGTGTTTGAGTTGGAGAGTTACTTTTGTTTGTGAACACAAAGTGAGAGCAAAAAAAAAGCTGAAAAGTGGAGGAGCTGGTCAACTGAAAAGCTGGCCAGCTGAAAAACTGTCGCTGAGTTTTAACCTCTTTTGTCTTGTTGTTTTAGTGTATTATTTTTGCCCAGAACCCTTGAGAGGGAAGGGTGAAATTTTTTGTTAATTTGTGTTTTGTACGTTTCTCTCTTTCTCCATGTGGCAAATTACATTGAAAACCTGGTCCCTCTACATCTCCCTCCCAGGGGTGTCACACAGTGTGTGACAACATTGTTCCTAATACGCAAGAGATTAGATTGAGGGCACTATCAGACCTGGGTCAGAGTTTTGAAGGGCACATTCCTAACATCTGAGTAGTTTTCCATTGAGCAAGCTCCCATTAGTGGCTGAAAATCTCTCATCAATATTGATCTATTGAAAAAGCAGCATACACTGAAACGTTTTAATGTATGTGCAAGTAAAAATGTGTATTGATCAGAAAAGAGGACACATCAGATTAAATGGCAGTAAATCTCAAATAAATATATTCAAATAATCAAAATACTGTGCTGGCCTTTTTAAATTAAATAGACAATGGGATAATTGTGGATATGTGAGGAAATGGTGGAACAAAAGATAAGTAGAAAGATAAGTAGATCAGCATTCCTTGCATAGAGGATGAATGCGTAGATTTTAAAAAGCTCACGTACTTGTGTCTGACTGCATTCTCATGGTAATGCGATTAGCCCTGATGAATAGCTGATGCTCAACCCTCTTTACTGTAGCAGTGTGCTGTTACCAGGGTGATGTCACACATTCACAGCTGCTGGTTTTCAAATTTAAGGTGATAATTAATGATAGAAGTAAAAAAAGACAAGTGCTTGTGGGAATGAAAAGCTACTGGAAGTGGAGTCACAACATTTTTTACAACATTTATCCATTCGAGAGATTATATACCTAAGGTGATTCTCACTGAATTTATTTTCAGTGCTTTTTTAAATCATTGTCTCATTGTTCCGTGACTTTTCACGTATTTTCCGCTGTCTGACAAGTTTAATCTTTCAAAATATCTTGGTGTCTGGTGTAGTCATCCAAAATGTAACCCTACAAATGGGTGGCTGTCTGTGTTCCCTGTTTACCAGCAATGATCTTCAGTGGTGCTGTGGGTGATTATTGGAGCTGTGCTGTGTATTGATTGATGGTTGTAGTCAGCTGGTTCTGTTGGGTCGGCATGACTGGGAAGTGTTATCAGACTACTGCACGTGAGGTGGGTTTTCTTCAGTTTCCAGGTGGTGTGTTGAACACAAAAGAAAGACCTGGGCTTGTCTGCCACGGGTTACATACAGTCCAGGATATGTATCTTGCTGCAGGAATCAATAGAGGTGGATGGATTATTTTAAAGTTTCTCTGTGTCTAGATGTAATAAGAAGTGGCTGTAGATAGAACTGAAATGTGGAAAATAATATGACTAACGTGTAATGTACTGTAACAATTTGTATGCGCTTTTTGGTCTGTAATGAATGGAATCTTTCACAAAGGAATATTCATTACATGAAGCAAACACTTGTTGAAAAAACAAAACGAAAAATCATTTTTCAAATTTTGTAGAATAAAAAGTGTCAATTGAGTATGACTAAGTAGTTGGACATTTTTAGCCATTGAGATTGGTTGCTGCTAGGTCCTATTAGAGATGGTATTTCACAAGTATTTGTGAAACTTCCTACTGTCCTAATTTTACTGTTTTTGCTGGGCTGGGAGTTTGAGCCGCTGAAAGCAAAAAGAAAAAAAAAACAGCATCATTGATTCTCTTCCCTCGCTGGCATGAATCTCTCCTCTAATGGTCCTTGCCTCTCCCAGAGTTGCTGACTGGGAAGGTTGCGATTGTAATAGAATTATTTTTATCGCTCGATACATGGCCCAGCTCTTACTCTGATGTCTCCTTATCAGGTATTATCAGGTTTCAGATGCTGAGTGTTTTGATTAGATCCCGCAGAGATCACCTTACAGGATCTTGTAATGGATCCAGGGTACAGAATCCATATTTGTGTGATGATGCTTTGGAGATCCCTGAGGACTGCTCTGCAACATCTTCTCCTTCACTTGCAGGGTTTAGTTTGGAGGATGCGCAGTGCAGCTGATCTATCCTGCCAATTAACCTATCCTGGGCCCTGTTTCACAAAGCAAGATTGCTGAGAGGATAACTGCACAGAGTAAAACCCTGGAAAGAAACTGGAACATAGATGGAAGTAAAAACAGCTGTTCCGGGTTTTACTCAGCGCAGTTATCCGGCTAACTCTGTAATACTGCTTTGTGAAATAACCCCTAGTTTAATCACATATTCTGTAACCTACTATAAATGTGTTGATTGGTGGAACTGTGGTTTTAAACTTATGTCCTTTCATTTCTGTGATACATTTCACAAGCCAGTTGTGTGCTCCTTGTCTGTCAATGCTGTGAATGTTTTTTATTTTAATTTTTTTTGTCATTGGCAGCAATCGATGCCGCACCATCTTATGATAAGTCCATTGCATTCATTGGAGAAGATTGGGTATCTGACCTCCAAATACAGAGCACTGTGGTCTCAGCATGGCCATCGTGATCTGTTGGTCAATAGAGCTTAACTGTCTTGTAAGACAGTAAATATGTTCACCCTATAAAGTTGACAAAGGAACTCATAAATTACCATTAATTCATTGGCTTCTTTGGCACGCAGAGAATGATGGACAACGTATAAAATTTTATTATTACACGTAGCCTGTGGTGCACTTTTACTGACACAGTCAAAGTAATGTGGCCCTATTCAAGGGAATGATTCCTGTTCCATTTATTGAATTTGGATTTGGTTCAAAAGCACCCACCCTGACCACTTCTTCACACAGTCGCAGATCGCCTGAAGATGAGCTCAGAAGGACCTGCTACTTTTAACAACCCACAGGTGGAACTTCCTGTCAGAAACTGCCACAAATATAAGCAAGTTGTGGAAATTATATCCAATTGGTAATTAAGGTCAGATTATTGATATAGGTCAAATGGACAAAAAACATGCTTGTAAGAAGCAGCGTCAGATCATTTTTACTAGGCCATTATCCAGCTTACTGTATACATTTTATTTTTTACATCTAACTTATTAAAGAGTACAACTGGAGTTCCCCACCCTGGATTCAAACCTGCAACCCTCTTGTTACAAGTCCATTTTCCTACACCTACAATGCCACTAAGAAACCTGATACAGGTGCTCTTAATTCTCAGGCGTCCTCTCTCCTGCTTTATCTCTGCAGTGGTAAATGCAGCTGGACTAGACTGCTGGTACTGCTATTGCTCGTTGCTACCTCTGATATGACACCACGTCTGCCATGTTGTGTGTGCTGAGCCCAAGTTGGCAGGAGAGTGCCGGATAAGAGAAGCATGTGCAAAATAGGCCCGCAAAACTCCGTCCAAGCATAATCCTTTGTCCCATCTCTCTGGCCCTGAAACGCAAATTCCAGAATCAGCAGTGACAAATGTAAGGGAAACTGTCCATGAAGCAAAACCTCTAAACCCTCCATTGTTAAGTCTTTGTTGGGTTAGCCTCGCGATGCTACGGAACCCTCCCCCAGCCATATATATTGGGCTGTCCAACTTTTTCCACTGTCACACTGTCTCACTTGTGGCTCGGTTTGGACAGCATCCGGGGGAAAATGTCGCAGTACTCAGGAAAGGTAAGTACCCAGGCTACCCCACTGTCTTTGCTATCAACGAGTACGTCCAACCCTAAGGATATGGGTCCTGATGCGGGAGACACTGCAGTATGCTGGGGACATTGCTGTTGCTATGGACTGTTGACACGGATACATATAATAATTTGCATATGATATCCACCCCCACAGTATCCTATAATGTTCATCACAAGAACTCTGGATGCTTCTTCACCAAGTTACCAGTTTAATGGAAACAACACTTCAAAGGAATGAGCAATTTTGAATGGATTTAAAATCAGCTGTATATTTCTGAACACGTAGGAATTAGCACTCTTTAGGATTTTCACTTTCAAACCAATGAAGAATCTTGTAGTTTTCAGCTGAAAAATTTGAAGAAGTTAATACAGAACAGATACAGTACATGTATGAGTTTGAAGAATTGGAGATCAGTAAGAGGCAAAAGGCCTATTAAATTGATGGATGCAGGGTTTTATTTTGAAGCTTATTTGTAGTGATATAGCCCAAAAACCAATATATCCAGAGCAGACAAAAAAGACAAACAATGGTAGCAATGTTTTGTTTAAATAAATGAGCCATGCCACTGTCCACTGTCCTTATATATAGACGCAGTATCCCTAGCATAGTGCTAAGGGCATCACAGGGCACTAGATCGTGCTACTATGAATGCTCATATACACTTTTGTGCCCTCGCTGAAATACGTATCCAAACACCACTGCTGTAATTGGCTTTTGACGTCTCTTCACCCAGATTATGTTTTACGAGGGGAAGTGCTTCACGGGGCGGAAGCTGGAGGTCTTTGGCGACTGCGATAACTTCCAGGACCGGGGCTTCATGAACCGCGTCAACTCCATCCGCGTGGAGAGCGGGGCCTGGAACTGCTACGATCACCCCGACTTCAAGGGCCAGCAGTACATCCTGGAGCGCGGCGAGTACCCCGAGTTCCAGCGCTGGAACGCCCACAATGACCACATGGGCTCTTGCAAACCCATCAGGATGGTGAGGCCTGGGAGGAAGCACTGAAGGGGTTTTTGTTGCCGGCAGGATTCACCAAAATATAAATGCATCTCTTTGCCTGAATTGGATTATTGCTGCTTTACTCTTCCTATTTTTAGTAGCCTTGGGATGCGTACAAAATAAGTACTAGACTGTTTTGTCCTTAAATTAACATAATTACGCAAATGAATTTCAGAGATCATCAAACTCACAATGATATGTGATTACCACAGAAATACCTAACAGTCCACACTGTTCATGACAGCTGTTCATTGGAACACATTTAAAAAAATTTTGGCTGTGGTCACTGGGTCCTTTGTCATGTTTAAGAAGTTTCACTAAAATATGATAAATATCTGATGACTTAATGTAGGTTGTGGAGAACAGTGCCATCTGCCAGGAAAGTTCATTTCAGCTTAATTTTGGAATAACTTATGAGAAATTAACTAAATGGAGAATCATTGTGCATGCATACACAATCCATAATGACTTAATTATACAGTAGGAGAGCAACAGGGCCTGCATTAATTTGACAGGAATAGAGTGAAGGTCCATATTTAGCCACTAAGTGGACAGGCTTAATTATTTTTAGAGGAGTGGTTCATGTAGTTCTGTCAAATTGAATGAGCATAGTGGAGAGTTTATTTTTTAAGTGTTCCTTGACATAATCAGATGACTGCAGTTGTAAGAAAAGTTCAAAAGCAGAGAGTGGATACATATTTTTCTTAACAAACTACATATGTACACAGTTTTGCATTATAAATATGAATCATGCAGTTCCTTCCAGTTTTGTATATATACCAAGGAATGAATACTCCTTTATTCATTCATCCAAGAACCAATAAAACTATTCTCATGGGTTAAGCAAATTTACTGAACTGGTTTATCTCTACACTGACATTGGTTATCAAGCCCATTGAGATACCTGCATTGAGTTTCCAGTACAGTCAATGTGCAGTTACCAACTTCTGTGAATTGCCTGTATGGTAGGCCCCTGACAACGGTTTCTTTTGATCAGCACGGTGAGAACTACAGAATGGAGCTGTTTGAGGGCTGCAACTTCTCTGGGCAGTGTGTGGAGCTGTGTGAAGACTGTCCCTTCCTGCAGAGCCGTGGCTTCAGCAAGAACTGCATCAATTCCATTAAAGTTTATGGTGACGGAGCGTAAGTACCCAATCTGGTTCCCCTTGTTGTATGTATCATATACTGTGTGCATATCAGCATTTTCTATGTTCAGCGTATTGGAAAATTCTCAAAATTCTCTTTGAAATAACTTTGGCAATGAAGAATGAGCAGGTTGGTAAGGGATATTGCTATCTCTGAGTCATTACTGAGGTATTAGATTATTTGCCAAAAGTTTAAAAGTGTACACTCTGTCTGGTGCAGCATGTTCCCCCTGGTTGATTAGAACACTCTGAGCCAGTATTCCAGCATGGTTCCCATTGCTTGTTTGGAATCATTTTTGGGCATGTGTCAACATAAATTACAGTGACTTCTAAAGTGATTTAGCAAAATTCACAGGCCATTCAATTTGTGAAAACAAATTCTCACAAAATGAATAACATGCAAGTGTCAGGGAATATACATGTGAAATCAGATGACATTGAGTTTGTCATTTAGATCAGGGCACTGGATGTTCCAATTTCAAAAAGTGAGACGAAATCTGAATACTTTTTCAGCATAGACATTAAGGTTGTTTTCCTGGGTTTAAATCCTGTAAATAAACTCATTAAATATGAGTGTGTGAGCGAATGGTGAGTGAATGGTGTGTGTGCCCTGCAATAGTGACTGCTTCTCGCCCAATGCCCACTGGAATAGGCTCCAGCACCTCCTGCGACCCTGTCCAGGATAAGTGGGGATAGACAATGGATGGATTTTATATATATATATATAATTTCAAGCCATCCAGATATCCACTACTTGCCCCTGCCATGTTCAATATTTGTGTCACATGAATATTTGTGTCTCCTATTTCCACAGACTTATGTTTCCCGCAATAAATATGATTAACTGCCCTGTGGCCAAGTGAGATACACAAATCAGGCATTAGTCATTCTGAATAATAAGTCCAAATTACAATTTCATTTGTTTATTCGTTAGGGACAATCCAATTTTGCATTGTGAAACAGGTAAAAACAAGAAACAGACGCTCTGTGACTAAAGATAATTTCCTAACCCTGTTCCCAGTTAGGCTTTTTTTCTTTTGTTTATGGATAACTTATTCACATACAGTGCATGCATGCATACAGGCAGACTATTGGCAGTACATCCAAGCTACACTCAGCTATAGTCCTTTCAGTCTTTGCATGCACCACAAACAGTATTGAAATCAATCCTCATATTACAAAGATATCTAAAAGCAATCACTGAAAGCAACCAACTATGTACAGTTGAAGTGAAAAGACTGGTTCCATTACACAGCCAGCAGATACACTGTGTATTGACACAAAAAAATCAGTTATGGGGAACTGAGAATTATTATTATTTAAAAGTATCTCTGTCGTATTGACTGTGCAACTGGAAAATAAAATAAAAATTAAAAAAAACTATTCAAGAAGTTCAGTAACATGGACAATGCCCATTTAAGGCATTCTCCAATAATTTGAGCGATGCAATTCTCATTTCCATTTCTTATGTAGAAGCTAGTAATTTCCTGGTCAATACAGAGTTGCTCTCTGCAACCCCTCTTCGATGCATGGAATTTGAAAATGTACTTGAATGTACTTGAATGTACTGCCTGTATTATGGGCACGGATGCCATTTTATGCTACAAACAATCCGTCTGGGGGAGTTTACACTGAGTTCTATCCAGTGTCTGTTATTTCTGTCAACAGCTGGGTAATGTATGAGGAGCCTAACTTCCGGGGACGCATGTACATCGTGGAGAGAGGAAACTACTGCAGTCACACAGAATGGCAGGGCCAGAACGCCAACATCCAGTCCATCCGCCGGGTGGTCAACTACTTTTAAACCCTGCCACGTGGAACGGACTGTGCCTTTTACCTTAAACTCGGTGAAAATGTAAAACAAAAAAATGACTAAATAATATTTTATCAAACGCTGGAATGTTTCTTTGTGTTACAAGCCCATTAATAAATTTTATTAAAGAAATTGCTTGCCATGGATAAACTCAATTCAAGAAGCCATCTTTTATAAATTCATATATATTTTTAGAACTGCAATGCTATGACAGCAAAACTGGATAAAAGTAATGAAAATGACTCGATTGCTGGGATTTTTTATGACACATTTGTGCACAGATGGATTGTACCTATTAATATTGCGACTTCAGCCATGTCATCCTTATGGAAATATACTTGTGCTGCACACATTCTGATCGTAATACAAATAAAGCTCATTCAATACATAACGAATGTTACAGTGACATCATCATGGTCATTATCAAACCATTCATTTGGTTTAGGTTTATTGAAAGACAATGCAAAACATTTTCCATGGTGAATTAAAAAGTATAGTTAATAGCCAATAAAAAATAAGTTGAAAACATGCTGTGAAATTATATTTTATATGTATTACATATCAAATTATATGGTTGATATAAATTAATGGTCGTAGTGAAGTGACTGCATGAATCAAATATGAAGCATCTGTATTAAACCTCAGGTGCTCATGTATCTTAGCCACCCATTTTGTTATACTGCATAAGGCCGCTTATATGTGCCTAGGTTTATAAAGATTTATAAGATTTATAAAGTGATATTATATGTTTTCGTTACAAATCCAGAAAAAGTACTGGATTCTCTCATACTGAAAACTGGCACAACATAAGCAGTTTCAAAACTTTTTTGTGGACTGGATTGAAATACTGATTTAAAGGTGTTTCTACGCCATTTCCGGTTCTGTGAGGCAATAAGCAAAGTTTGAACAGACGGTCATTCTTTTGCTGACCCTTCACACTGTATTTATATGACTCTCTTCTGGCACTTCACAGCTCCCAGTGGCTTGCAAGTATTTAAACGTAAAACTTCATATCTCATAAACTACTTGTACAAACAAATTTTGTACAAAGCCACACCTGTACAGATGTTAGTTGTTTAAATAGTCTGGGAATATTGTCTCACTGCAGAAATGCATTAAAAACAGGGACGCAACCATTCTCTGCCTCAATTATTCATTAATTCACCTTCCATACATTTGAATGTATGTTACCAGATATGAGATATTATGATCTTGATATAAATATTCCCAACTAAAACTTTTTTTTTTTTAAATTTCAATAGGATATTTATATGATGTTTCATTGTTTACATAAACAGTTATTACCTATGCTTCAAAGCAGATCTTCTGAGGAAAAGAAGCCCAGAAAGACATCTGAAATCAGCTGCATTGAACACCCCTATTGGATCCCCTTTCACCCCAATGTCATGTTGCAGAAGTGTCAAGGAAGGTGTCAATTTGTCAATAATAAAAAAAAGTTATTACGAATGTATTATTTGTACCGAGCAGATGGATCCACACAAAACACAAAAATTAAAATTGTATAATAGATGGACCATCAAACTTAACGAAATTGAAGTATTTATTGCATGTCCAGCAAAACAGTTTTGAAAGAAGCTGTCAACGATTTAGGTGAAACAGAGGTGACCTGAACTTGTAATTTGACAGTATAGAATGCGCCATTACAGCAAGGACTGCATATGAAATCAAATATCCTTCAGTAAAACAGAAAAAGCCCAGACATTTAGAAAATTAAAAGACTGAAATAAAAAGGCAACCTGCAACCTTTGTAGGTAATTTTGCAGCTGCAAAAGCCTCAACTTCATAATTTAAATGAAAAAAAGTTGTCTTTCTAAATGATTAATGTATGGGTTTCAGGTTAGAGGCAAACATAAATCAAATATATAAACATACCTAGTATGGGAGAAATACTGGAGACATTTCACAGCGTAATAACTGGCATGAGAAAAATAGAAATTGACAGTAGAGTAAAGCTTGCTGGAGTAAAGTGCATTTCCAAACATGCCACAAAACTTGCAGCATAAAAAATTAGTATCAAACTCAGTTCCAGGAGAGTGAGATTTATTTGTTAGTCTGTTTTTGCTAATAAATCTATGGTTTATTATTTATGCCCTAAGATCCAGATTTATTTACACATCAAGATCCAGACAAATGCTGTCTAGAAAGCATTTATAATACTTAAATAACTGATAATTAAATGTGTCAATTAAGCCAAATCCACATATGATACCATCTGATGAGAACAGAGTTTGACAAGCCGGTACATTTGAAAAGGACTGGGCGATATTTAGCTGGAATAATAATAATAATAATAAAGCTCGCGGTATGACTTCATCTGAGAGATGACTTCACTCTCCTCCTCCAGAGTGAGGTCCAGGTAGTCTTCCTCGTGTTTGGGGATGTCTTCCAGAACTTTTTTCACCAGGTCTACATCCAAGGGGTCCTCCTCTGTGCTCCCCCCGGAGCCTGCAACAAAAGCAAAGGCTGCCGCACGTGTGTCTCCATAGCAACAGGCAGTAGACGGAGAGCGAGGTTTGATGACTACTACGAAATGAAATTGCCCTCAAAGTCATTTAATGCTTGAAATACTCTAACCTATGAATGAAACCAAAGGCTACAACCATATCACTGAAACCAGAACATTTTATTGGATTTGAAAAGGTATTGCATTAAAATGGCTTGGCATCACACATTTAATTATTAATTTTTTAACTTGCTGGTGAGCCTTTGGATCTATGCAAATCTGAAAAACTGCTAGCAGGATTCCAGAACATGAGCAGGAAATGGGACCCACCTGCGGACTCTGAGGAGGTGCTGGGCTCCTCGGACAGGGAGGACGGGGGGGAGGGGGAGAGGAGCTCTGGAGGCAGGGATCCCTGGTTCAGTATCACCTGGGAGGCTAGCTGGACGTTGCCCCTGGTCTCAACACACGGCTCCATCTATAAGTGTGTATCAAGTCCATCTAAAATTAAAACTGGTGTATTTTGTCTTCACATTAAGAGTTACAAACAACCCCATTCCCAAGGTCCACATCTCTGAGGTTTTACTGTCATTCTGGAAGACAGGTAACAAAGATGCAAGATAATGAACTTACAATTTCACACTGTTCTCTTTTTCTAAAGAGCTAATGAACGCAGCCACCTCGTACCTGCAGAATTTTGGCTTCCCTGTCGGGGTCAGAGTCGGCAGTCCCAGAGTTGTTGCTGGTGGCCACGGAGGGCCGGCAGGTATCTAGAAGAATCTGTTGAGAAAGGTCATTAACTTCCTGCTTCCTGCTCACAGTTTCCTGCTGCTGGGATTGTTCTGGCGGAAGCCACTCACCACAAATGCCCTGTCCATGTCTCCGTCGGTCTGGTTGAGCGCTTTGGCAGCGTCTTTCTTGGAGTAGCCCAGCTGCACGAGGGTGTCGATGGCCTCTAGGCGCCGTCTCCTCTTTTCTCTCTCCCTCTGTTTCATCTCCTCCTTTTCCTGTACGACACAAGCATCCATCGCCATCTTATCGCACATGATTTCCATACTAACAGAGCTATATACAATCTTGGAGGGGAAAAAAAAGCTGACACGCTGAATAATCATTTTAGAAAGCTGCGCTTCTCTGGATCAACAGTAACCCAAAAATGTCCATTTGCACTGATATTTGGCAAACAAGAGGTCAGGTGGTTGGATAAAAGAACAGAAGACAATGCGGTTCCCCTGGACTGGATTAGATACACCACTAATGCTACGTAGTAAGAACAGCAGGACACCAGAACGCCTTCCACGCTGTGCTGAACAGAGGGTGTTTGTGGAGCTGGGGAGGGGGGGGGGTGGACTTTGCGTAGCTACCATTCTCCTCTGATTGATGTGCAGGACGGCGTCGTCCATGTTCCCATGGCAGGCCCGCAGGCCCAGGCGTGCCTCCTGCTCCGTGTACCCCAGGCTCATCAGCTGCGTCATCTTACCGGGGTCCAAGCAGAGCCTATGGTACAGATCCTCCGCCTGCGGCATGAGCCCCAGCACTCAGGTAAGCACCCCGCAGCCACAAGTTCTCACACAAACCTCCCTGCGTACACTGCGCTGAAAAACAATGCTTCTCTGGATAAAGCAAAATTTTTTTACTTCAGTCTGTTACACCTATATTTCTTAGGTTTTATCAATTGAAAATATTTACATTCATTCAAAATTGATGAGAGTTGAGAAAACCTAAACAGTAGGTGAAATTAATCAAAGTAAGAATGTTAGATTTATCCAATGAGGTGCACTGTACATTCAAATGAACCAAAACATTTTCAGTTGAGAAAACCTAATCTTTGATTTATCCAATGCAACCAATGTGGTCTCCGTCACTTTAGGGGAAATTACCTTTGTTAATGTCTGAGCTGCTTGTTTCTCCTTGCCGTCCAGGTATGACAGCAAACTCTGTAGCAGGTAGAGTCTCAGGAAAAGCACTTCTTCGCATCCAGTGTTCCCCTGCAGATCGCAAAAAAAAACTCATTATTGCACACAAATGAACTCAAATTTAGGTGGAATCAAAATCTATGACCGCTGCATTAATCCCATTACAAAGATCCCCCGCAACACTAACAGGAAAAAGATATGGAATGACATGTCAAAGAAAATGAAGCTCCACACTTTTGTGTGCCCTTCTGACACATGATACCTCCTTACTGTTGGTCTCCATACATTAAGAAAGCAGTTGATGGTGTTTTATTATACATGTCAATCTACTGTTGTTTTGCTTGCGTATGGATAAATTGAAAACTGCCGAATATATCAATTCAACTTGTGTGCAGTGTACCAGGTGACAAATGGTCTAGTTGTTTGCTTAAAGTATGTTCTGTTTGACATACCATCCAGGTTTACTTTCCCTTTTATTTTCGTTTAGGATAACTCATTTTTAGAGAGTCACAATTAACCACTAAGTGTATGATCAGTCAGATGATAGAGTGACTCCAGTGGCTTTGGAGACCCCATGAGGATAATGACTGTCATGCACGTTTAAATACCTGTGGGTCATGTGTTACAGAAAAACGTTGACCTCAGATATGACGTTCACACTGATCCAAAACAAATTTCAAATGCTTGTTCCATTCACAAACCTTGATTAGCCGGAGCCTCTCGTGCTGCTCTCCGTAGCACTTGAGGAAGCACTGCTCAGCTTTCTGCAGCCTCTGCTTGCCGTCATCCAGGCAGGAAAGGGCCTCGAGCGCTCGGTAGCACCACACGATGTCCAGCTGCAGCACTGCATAATTATCCACCGTGTTGAGCAGCGTGGAGTCACACTTACTGTGTAAGATTTGAAGGCCAATGAGTAACATGTGACCGTGACAACTTAAGGGCGTCAATGACTTCAGTTTACTGCATGAATCCTATTTGCAGCATAATTTAGCACATTTTTGAATTTAGCAGTTAGACTTCTGCCTTCATTCTAAAATTGCACCCACCATTAATAATTCAACAAGATATTTCAGGTTGAGTGCAACACTCCGGTTCTCACCCAAACTGATCATTGGCTTCCAGCAAATGACACAGTGCCACATCGTACTCCTTCCTCTTCATTAACGCTCTGCCTTTCTCGTGAAAGCCCATGGCCAAGATCAGAGCCTGCAGAGAGTAACCCACTAAATCTTCAAGCAAACAACACGCCCTCTAATGCTGTGGGGTTCCATTAACATCTGCAGGAAGTCTGCCTAATTGGACCACGCTTGTTATTAGGCATACCTTTTTCTCACTGGATGGGATTTTGAGGGGGTTGCCTTTCTGGTCGGCGATTTCCAAAAATGGAGTGGTTTCTGGGTCATCGCTTCCATCTAGAAATGAATGAAAAGTATGAAAGCTATTAGACAAACAATTAAAACAGTGTGTAATGAATCTGGTTTTCAAGGCTTATGTGGGCTAGTCCTTCAGTCTGAATGAGAAATTTCACACTGCAAAATACATATCTGCCAAGTGAATGAAACTTCAACTCTTCAGGCCTTGTAATAACAACCTTGTGCTACCAGCATATTTCCGGTAAAGTAACCAATCAACCACAATGTTGGACAAAATAGGGTTATCAAAGGAGGTGAGGAGATTCAAAACTCACCTCTCTCTGACAGAATCTGGAACCCCTTCTCAGTTCTCTTCACACTCTCATTCTGAGACCTTTTCTTCTCCTCTTCCTCCTTCATCAATTGTTTTCTCTCCGGCTCACTCACCTTCAGGACCATCACCATGTCATTGTGCTTCACATTCTGCTCATCAAGTCTTTTATCTGTTTGAAAGCACAGGGCTTCAGCAAAAGTTTGCCAGAAATTATAAACTTGGACAATCCAGTTAATACATTATTTTAAACAACACATACCTGGGTTCAGTATCTTGCCATTCAAAATTAACTTGATATATTTGAGTCCATATTTTTCATATATCCTAAAAAATGACAACCATTTTGTTAGATTTACATCTGTAACTGCTTGATAATTTTATTTAGTGAAAACAACAGGAAAATGATTTCAGACACACACAAGTGTGTACACCCACACATACATCGCACAAATATTATATACCAATATTATACACCAGTCTTATTACTTACTCATTCATCACTTCTTTTACGGTAATATCCAGTTTGGTCTCCAAGTAATTATTTCTCTTTGTATCCTGAAAGTATAGGAAGAGTCATTTTAAGAAAACATTAAATGTGATCTTCTTGTCTCTTTCCCCCCCCTCAAATATCTGGCATTTCAATATGCATACACAACTAGGCTAATGATGGTGAGATGTATGTCCACTTTTGATGAACATATTGGCTCTGCACTGGCTGGACTTTGGTAATGAGAAATGAAAAATATGAGTCCAGGCCATCACAGATCGATGAATGCACAAAATGCCAGAAAATCCCCGCTGACAGCAGTAGTGATCCAATACCTTTCTGAAGACCTTGGGAAGATTGAGCTCCAGTGTAGCCACGCATGTTTCTTTGTAGGCGTTATTACCCGCTCCTCTCTTGACAGCCTGGGACCGGACTGACACCAAAGCACTCTCCACATCAGAGACAGAAAAACCCAGGAGGGAAGCATATGTGCTTGCAAGTTCCTATAACCATGCGCAGGATAAAGGTGTGTTTATTAATATGTCAAAAGCAGAGGAAAATTCAAAAACTCAATATTATTTTGCCCAGCCTTTTACAGGGCTATTGGAAAATCCTGTAATTTCAGAGGGTTTGGTGGTTCAAACTTGACAATAGCTTAAAGTATTACAGCATTCATGTACCTGAGTTTTGTTCATATCTGAAACTGAAACTGTAAGATTGAATTGTAGGTTGGTTGGCGGGTAGGTAGGTAGGGCAGGTCTATAGTCCGCATTTACTTGAAGCACATTTGTCACAGTTGTAATGCGACATTTTCCACTGTAGGCTGTCCTGTAGTTGACTTCTCTATCAGAGATCGATTAAATTAGTAACGGAATATAGGCCACATCATATGTATTACCATTAAATCTGCCGTAATTTCTTCGTGACCGAAAAATGTCGGTAGATGGAGATAAAAGCGTGTATTGTGTTCTACATTTTTCTTACTGCAACATCTTCGCATGTTGAAATTATTGACAGCTGGCTATTTAAATTCGTGGACATGTTAGTTAATTGGTCACGGTTCCACTTATCGTTTTGGAAATGCTACGCAAATTATGTATTCACTATTCAAGTTATGATATCACAATATCAAACAACCAGCATATGGAACAAAGCAGATACTGTAACTAGCTGGCTAGCAGGGAAAATCCAGACCCGTACTCACGAAGCACATACAATGTGACTCCAGGACCAGGGCTAAGAAAACTATACGTTAGCTAGGTTAATTTGGTAAAAAAAATGCCTTGCAAAATAAGTAAGCCAGCTAACCAGCCATCTACAAGTCATCTAATTTACCTTCATAGACTGCTGTCCTGCCTCGTAGTCCGTTGTGAAGGGGGGATTACAAAGTTGAATCTTCTGTTGTTTTAGAAGTGTTTTCAGCTTTGACTGGATATGTTCTTCTGCCATTTCAACTGCTGAAGGTGAGGTGAGATGGACGAAGGAAAATAAGTAAAATCTAACTCGCCAAAAAAAGAAACTGAAACTGGAACCATGTCACTGTTAGGGGAATTCCTAAAGTAGAAGATGTAGGAAAATTTTGAGACTCCCCATGATTGAGATGACGTCACATGTTAAAGTTAAAGGTATTCCCATCAATGTTGATCAAACTGGTTCCTCCAAACGCTGATGCTTCATGATAAAAATATATCACATGTATAACTATACACTCATATAATCAATATGTAATCCAATAAACCTATATCAGTAGTTGCAGCTAAGCTTATGGAAACGCAAGAAACCACAGTATCCACTGTAGAAAAAAAGCAAACGCAGAAGGCTTAAAAAAACCATACTTACTCAGCAGAAAACTATTGCCAAGTAAAAATGCTAGAAGGCGAATATTTTTCCAAAACTACCACAACGTTATTCCCAAGTAAAAATGCTAGAAGGGAATATTTTTCCATTACTAACAAAACGCTACTGAAGTACTAGAAGTACATTTTTACAGTGACCCTTATGTAAACTGAATATATATGGAAAATTACAGGAGGCTATAAATCCTGTAACTTGTATGCTTAAAGAAACATTACAGAATAAAGACTAACATTTGTTTAAGGGAAAGTTGGGGTAACATTCCACAATAACGTTATCATCTAAAGAACAGAAAATCATTGTGGTGCCAAGAAGGTCAGGCCGACCCAAGAGCAGAAAATCAAAATCATTGTGGTGCCAAGAAGACCAGATGGCTGGTATTTTTAGAAATGTGTTAAGGGGAGTTGTGGGGTACATTTGTGTATAAAATATATGTGAAACTGACAATCGAGGTTCAATTCTGCAGAGTTGATCCGGCTTTGTGCACCTGTGAAAATAAAGTCTAACTTTTCTGAAGAGCTTGCTGCTGTGGTGTCTTTTCCCTCGTGAAGTAGTTTTCTACAAATTAATGATTGGACTTTGAATTCTGTCGGTTCCTAGACACGACAAAGGATGCAGCAGTAACGATAAATGACCTAATTTACCACCGTCAGGCAGCTAAAACAAATACATCTGACTTGCTAAAAATCAAGCTAACAAAACATCTTTCGACATTACTTTGTAAAACTCTATATGACATTACCTTCAGTTGTGTTCAAGGAAGTTCAATAATTAAAAGTAAATGCAACTTAGCTAATGTTTGCCAGAAACTTCACTCAGCTAATGTATATTCGTCTGTGTCATTGGTCTGTGTGCTCGCAATCAGTATGATTGTTATTATATTTCTTCCCTGACTTCCTGACTACTATATGTGCCTATATTTATAAAGTACAAGTGATATTATATGTTTTCGTTACAAATCCAGAAAAAGTACTGGATTCTCTCATACTGAAAACTGGCACAACATAAGCAGTTTCAAATCAACTTTTTTGTGGACTGGACTGAAATACTGATGTGTTTCTATGCCATTTCCGGTTCTGTGAGGCAATAAGCAAAGTTCGAACAGAAGGTCATTCTTTTGCTGACCCTTCACACTGTATTTATATGACTCTCTTCTGGCACTTCACAGCTCCCAGTGGCTTGCAAGTATTTAAACGTAAAACTTAATATCTCATAAACTACTTGTACAAACAAATTCTGTACAAAGATACATCTGTACAAATGTACTTAAATAATCTGGGAATATTGTCTCACTGCAGAAATGCATTAAAAACAGGGACGCAACGATTCTCTGCCTCAATTATTCATTAATTCACCTTCAATACATTTGAATGTATGTTACCAGATATGAGATATTATGATCTTGATATAAATATTCCCAACTAAAACTTAAAAAAAAAAAATTTCAATAGGATATTTATATGATGTTTCATTGTTTACATAAACAGTTATTACCTGTGCTTCAAAGCAGATCTTCTGAGGAAAAGAAGCCCAGAAAGACATCTGAAATCAGCTGCATTGAACACCCCTATTGGACCCCCTTTCATAGCCCAATGTCATGTTGCAGAAGTGTCAAGGAAGGTGTCAATTTGTCAATAATTTTAAAAAAAGTTATTACGAATGTATTATTTGTACCGAGCAGATGGATCCACACAAAACACAAAAATTAAAATCGTATAATAGATGGACCATCAAACTTAACAAAATTGAAGTATTTATTGCATGTCCAGCAAAACAGTTTTGAAAGAAGCTGTCAACGATTTAGGTGAAACGGAGGTGACCTGAACTTGTCATTTGACAGTATAGAATGCGCCATTACAGCAAGGACTGCATATGAAATCAAATATCCTTCAGTAAAACAGAAAAAGCCCAGACATTTCGAAAATTAAAAGACTGAAATAAAAAGGCAACTTGCAACCTTTGTAGGTCATTTTGCAGCTGCAAAAGCCTCAACTTCATAATTTAAATGAAAAAAAGTTGTCTTTCTAAATGATTAATGTATGGGTTTCAGGTTAGAGGCAAACATAAATCAAATATATAAACATACCTAGTATGGGAGAAATACTGGAGCCATTTCACAGCGTAATAACTAGCGTGCTAAGCTTGCTGGAGTAAAGTGCATTTCCAAACATGCCACAAAACTTGCAGCATAAAAAATTAGTATCAAACTCAGTTCCAGGAGAGTGAGATTTATTTGTTAGTTTGTTTTTGCTAACAAATCTATGGTTTATTATTTATGCCCTAAGATCCAGATTTATTTACACGTCAAGATCCAGGCAATTGCTGTCTAGAAAGCATTTATAATACTTAAATAACTGATAATTAAATGTGTCAATTAAGCCAAATCCACATATGATACCATCTGAAGAGAACAGAGTTTGACAAGCCGGTACATTTGAAAAGGACTGGGTGATATTTAGCTGGATGACGCGTAATAAAGCTCGAGGTACGACTTCATCTGAGCGATGACTTCGCTCTCCTCCTCCAGAGTGAGGTCCAGGTAGTCTTCCTCGTGTCTGGGGATGTCTTCCAGAACTTCGTTCACCAGGTCTACATCCATGGGGTCCTCCTCTGTGCTCCCCCCGGAGCCTGCAACAAAAGCAAAGGCTGCCGCACGTGTGTCTCCATAGCAACAGGCAATAGAAGGAGAGCGAGGTTTGATGACTACTACGAAATGAAATTGCCCTCAAAGTCATTTCATGCTTGAAATACTCTAACCTAAGAATGAAACCAAAGGCTACAACCATCACTGAAACCAGAACATTTTCTTGGATTTGAAAAGGTATTGCATTAAAATGGCTTGGCATCACACATTTCATTATTTATTTTTTAACTTGCTGGTGAGCCTTTGGATCTATGCAAATCTGAAAAACTGCTAGCAGGATTCCAGAACATGAGCAGGAAATGGGACCCACCTGCAGACTCTGAGGAGGTGCTGGGCTCCTCGGACAGGGAGGACGGGGGGGAGGGGGAGAGGAGCTCTGGAGGCAGGGATCCCTGGTTCAGTATCACCTGGGAGGCTAGCTGGACGTTGCCCCTGGTCTGTCTGAGAGCAGCTTCAACGACCTCCCTCTCAAAGCCAAGATATATCAACTGGAACATAGTGGTACAGACAATCCTCTAAGATAGGAACCTCGCAGTTAGACTCCAAAACTCAATTACGCATTTTCAAGCTCCTTAGTGTAGACTACATACTCTCCTTGTTATTAACATAAAATGGTTAATATAAATAAATGAATAAAATGAAAATGAATGGCAATTTGGAAAACCAACACACGGCTCCATCTATAAGTGTGTATCAAGTCCATCTAAAATTAAAACTGGTGTATTTTGTCTTCACATTAAGAGTTACAAACAACCCCATTCCCAAGGTCCACATCTCTGAGGTTTTACTGTCATTCTGGAAGACAGGTAACAAAGATGAAAGATAATGAACTTGCAATTTCACACTGTTCTCTTTTTCTAAAGAGCAACAAGACCGTATGAACGCAGCCACCTCGTACCTGCAGAATTTTGGCTTCCCTGTCGGGGTCAGAGTCGGCACTCCCAGAGTTGTTGTTGGTGGCCACGGAGGGCCGGTAGGTATCTAGAAGAATCTGTTGAGAAAGGTCATTAACTTCCTGCTTCCTGCTCAGTTTCCTGCTGCTGGGATTGTTCTGGCGGAAGCCACTCACCTCAAATGCCCTGTCCATGTCTCCATCGGTCTGGTTGAGCGCTTTGGCAGCGTCTTTCTTGGAGTAGCCCATCTGCACGAGGGTGTCGATGGCCTCTAGGCGCCGTCTCCTCTTTTCTCTCTCCCTCTGTTTCATCTCCTCCTTTTCCTGTACGACACGAGCATCCATCGCCATCTTATCGCACATGATTTCCATACTAACAGAGCTATATACAATCTTGGAGGGGAAAAAAAAAACTGATAGGCTGAATAATCTTTTTAGAAAGCTGCGCTTCTCTGGATCAACAGTAACCCAAAAATGTCCATTTGCACTGATATTTGGCAAACAGGTGGTCAGGTGGTTGGATAAAAGAACAGAAGACAATGTGGTTCCCCTGGACTGGATTAGATGATACACCACTAATGCTATGTAGTAAGAACAGCAGGACACCAGAAACGCCTTCCACGCTGTGCTGAACAGAGGGTGTCTGTGGAGCTGGGGAGGGGGGGGGGGGGGGTGGACTTTGCGTAGCTACCATTCTCCTCTGACTGATGTGCAGGACGGCGTCGTCCATGTTCCCCTGGCAGGCCCGCAGGCCCAGGCGTGCCTCCTGCTCCGTGTACCCCAGGCTCATCAGCTGCGTCATCTTACCGGGGTCCAAGCAGAGCCTGTGGTACAGCTCCTCCACCTGCGGCATGAGCCCCAGCACTCAGGTAAGCACCCCGCAGCCACAAGTTCTCACACAAACCTCCCTGCGTACACCGCGCTGAAAAACAATGCTTCTCTGGATTTTAAAAATTTCACTTCAGTCGGTTACATCTATATTTCTTAGGTTTTCTCAATTGAAAATATTTACATTCATTCAAAATTGTTGAGAGTTGAGAAAACCTAAATAGTAGTAATTAATTAATCAAAGTAAGAATGTTAGATTTATCCAATGAGGTGCACTGTAGATTCAAATGAACCAAAACATTTTCAGTTGAGAAAACCTAAAAAATATGCCATAAATCGAAGTAAAAATCTTTTGTTTATCCAATGCAACCAATGTGGTCTCCGTCACTTTAGGGGAAATTACCTTTGTTAATGTCTGAGCTGCTTGTCTCTCCTTGCCGTCCAGGTATGACAGTAAACTCTGTAGCAGGTAGAGTCTCAGGAAAAGCACTTCTTCGCGTCCAGTGTTCCCCTGCAGATCGCAAAAAAACTCATTATTGCACACAAATGAACTCAAATTTAGAATCAAAATCTATGACCGCTGCTTTAATCCCATTACAAAGATCCCCCCAACACTAACAGGAAAAAGATATGGGATGACATGTCAAAGGAAATGAAGCTCCACACTTTTGTGTGCCCTTCTGACACATGATTCCTCCTTGCTGTTGGTCTCCATACATTAAGACAGCAGTTGATGGTGTTTTATTATACATGTCAATCTACTGTTGTTTTGCTTGTGTATGGATAAATTGAAAACTTCCGAATATATCAATTTGACTTGTGTGCAGTGTACCAGGTGACAAATGGTCTAGTTGTTTGCTTAAAGTATGTTCTGTTTGACATACCATCCAGGTTTACTTTCCCTTTTGCTTTCGTTTAGGATAACACATTTTTAGAGAGTCACAATTAACCACTAAGTGTATGATCAGTCAGATGATAGAGCGACTCCAGTGGCTTTGGAGACCCCATGAGGATAATGACTGTAATGCACATTTAAATACCTGTGGGTTATGTGTTACAGAAAAACGTTGACCTCAGATATGACGTTCACACTGATCCAAAACAAATTTCAAATGCTTGGTCCATTCACAAACCTTGATTAGCCGGAGCCTCTCGTGCTGCTCTCCGTAGCACTTGAGGAAGCACTGCTCAGCTTTCTGCAGCCTCTGCTTGCCGTCATCCAGGCAGGAAAGGGCCTCGAGCGCTCGGTAGCACCACACGATGTCCAGCTGCAGCACTGCATAATTATCCACCGTGTTGAGCAGCGTGGAGCCACACTTACTGTGTAAGATTTGGAGGCCAATGAGTAACATGTGACAACTTAAGGGCGTCAATGACCTCAGTTTACTGCATGAATCCTATTTGCAGCATAATTTAGCACATTTTAGAATTTAGCAGTTAGACTTCTGCCTTCATTCTAAAATTGCACCCACCATTAATAATTCAACAAGATATTTCAGGTTGAGCGCAACACTCCGGTTCTCACCCAAACTGATCATCAGCTTCCAGCAAATGACACAGTGCCGCATCGTACTCCTTCCTCTTCATTAACGCTCTGCCTTTCTCGTGAAAGCCCATGGCCAAGATCAGAGCCTGCAGAGAGTAACCCACTAAATCTTCAAGCAAACAACATGCCCTCTAATGCTGTGGGGTTCCATCAACATCTGCAGGAAGTCTACCTAATTGGACCACACTTGTTATTAGGCATACCTTTTTCTCACTGGATGGGATTTTGAGGGGGTTGCCTTTCTGGTCGGCGATTTCCAAAAATGGAGTGGTTTCTGGGTCATCGCTTCCATCTAGAAATGAATGAAAAGTATGAAAGCTATTAGACAAACAATTAAAACAGTGTGTAATGAATCTGGTTTTCAAGGCTTATGTGGGCTAGTCCTTCAGTCTGAATGAGAAATTTCACACTGCAAACTACATATCTGCCAAGTAAATGAAACTTCAACTCTTCAGGCCTCGTAATAACAACCTTGTGCTACCAGCACATTTCCGGTAAAGTAACCAATCAACCACAATGTTGGACAAAATAGGGTTATCAAAGGAGGTGAGGAGATTCAAAACTCACCTCTCTCTGACAGAATCTGGAACCCCTTCTCAGTTCTCTTCACACTCTCATTCTGAGACCTGTTCTTCTCCTCTTCCTCCTTCATCAATTGTTTTCTCTCCGGCTCACTCACCTTCAGGACCATCACCTTGTCATTGTGCTTCACATTCTGCTCATCAAGTCTTTGATCTGTTTGAAAGCACAGGGCTTCAGCAAAAATTTGCCAGAAATTATGAACTGGGACAATCCAGTTAATACATTATTTTAAACAACACATACCTGGGTTTAGTGTCTTGCCATTCAAAATTAACTTGATATATTTGAGTCCATATTTTTCATATATCCTAAAAAATGACAACCATTTTGTTAGATTTACATCTGTAACTGCTTGATAATTTTATTTAGTGAAAACAACAGGAAAATGATTTCAGACACACACAAGTGTGTACACCCACACATACATCGCACAAATATTATATACCAATATTATACACCAGTCTTATTACTTACTCCTTCATCACTTCTTTTACGGTAATATCCAGTTTGGTCTCCAAGTAATTCTTTCTCTTTGTATCCTGAAAGTATAGGAAGAGTCATTTTAAGAAAACATTAAATGTGATGTTCTTGTCTCCCCCCTCAAATATCTGGCATTTCAATATGCATACACAACTAGGCTAATGATGGTGAGATGTATGTCCACTTATGATGAACACATGGGCTCTGCAGAGCTGGACTTTGGTAATGAGAAATGCAAAATATGAGTCCAGGCCATCACAGAACGATGAATGCACAAAATGCCAGAAAATCCCCGCTGACAGCAGTAGTGGTCCAATACCTTTCTGAAGACCTTGGGAAGATTGAGCTCCAGTGTAGCCACGCATGTTTCTTTGTAGGTGTTATTACCCGCTCCTCTCTTGACAGCCTGGGACCGGACTGACTCCAAAGCACTCTCCACATCAGAGACAGAAAAACCCAGGAGGGAAGCATATGTGCTTGCAAGTTCCTATAACCATGCGCAGGATAAAGGTGTGTTTATTAATATGTCAAAAGCAGAGGAAAATTCAAAAACTCAATATTATTTTGCCCAGCCTTTTACAGGGCTATTGGAAAATCCTGTAAGTTCAGAGGGTTTAGTGGTTCAAACTTGACAATAGCTTAAAGCATTCATGTCCCTGAGTTTTGTTCATATCTGAAACTGAAACTGTAAGATTGAATTGTAGGTTGGTTGGCGGGTAGGTAGGTAGGGCAGGTCTATAGTCCGCATTTACTTGAAGCACATTTGTCACAGTTGTAATGCGACATTTTCCACTGTAGGCTGTCCTGTAGTTGACTTCTCTATCAGAGATCGATTAAATTAGTAACTGAATATAGGCCACATCATATGTATTGCCATGAAATCTGCCGTAAATTCTTCGTGACCGAAAAATGTCGGTAGATGGAGATAAAAGCGTGTATTGTGTGCTACATTTTTCTTACTGCAACATCTTCGCATGTTGAAATTATTGCCAGCTGGCTATTTAAATTCGTGGACATGTTAGTTAATTGGTCACGGTTCCACTTATCGTTTTGGAAATGCTACGCAAATTATGTATTCACTATTCAACTTATGATATCACAATATCAAAAAAACCAAAATATGGAACAAAGCAGATACTGTAACTAGCTGGCTAGCAGGGGAAATCCAGACCTGTACTCACGAAGCACATACAATGTGACTCCAGGACCAAGGCTAAGAAAACTATTTATACGTTAGCTAGGTTAATTTGGTAAAAAAAAATGCCTTGCAAAATAAGTAAGCCAGCTAACCAGCCATCTACAAGTCATCTAATTTACCTTCATAGACTGCTGTCCTGCCTCGTAGTCCGTTGTGAAGGGGGGATTCCAAAGTTGAATCTTCTGTTGTTTTAGAAGCGTTTTCAGCTTTGACTGGATATGTTCTTCTGCCATTTCAACTGCTGAAGGTGAGGTGAGATGGACGAAGGAAAATAATTAACATCTAACTCGCCAAAAAAGAAACTGAAACTGGAGCCATGTCACTGTCAGGGGAATTCCTAGAGTAGAAGGATGCAGCAGTAACGACAAATGACCTAATTTACCACCGCCAGGCAGCTAAAACAAATACATCTGACTTGCTAAAAATCCAGCTAACAAAACATCTTTCGACATTACTTTGTAAAACTGTATATGACATTACCTTCAGTTGTGTTCAAGGACGTTCAATAATTACAAGTAAATGCAACTTAGCTAATGTTTGCCAGAAACTTCAATCAGCTAACGTAGATAAATATTCGTCTGTGTCATTGGTCTGTCTGCTCGTAATCAGTACGACTGTTATTGTATTTCTTCCCTCACTTCCTGACTACGGAAAGTCAGTAGGTTCAATTAAACCTGCCTTCTTCGTGATTTCGTATATGTATTCCCGAGACGAAAACACTGATATTCTCCACTGTGAGAATAACAGCAATACCTTCTTATATATATATATAATATATATAATACAAAATGAATACACACCTGATGTGATTCTCTGCACTAATTTTCCATGTGCATGAAGTTACTTATAAAGAAAGATGAGGAAGAAAGCACACCTGGAGATCTGCCAGGTTCCACGCTGCACCAGTGATGTATTCTGTCACCAGTACACGTGCACATTTTAAACTTAACAGCCACAAGATGTCACTGCGATTCTACAGATATGATTTCTGTTACCAAATGTTACCAAAAATTGCTGGAATGGCTAATGCTTCCTATTTTTTGATATACATCCATCCATCTATACCTGCTTATCCTGGGCATGGTAAGTTGGGGAGGGGGGAGGGGGAGGGTTGGGGGTGGGTTGCTGGAGCCTATCCCAGCGTGCATTTGGTGAGAGGCAGGAATACACCCTGGACAGGACAATTCATACAATACATGCATAAAGAAACACGTTAGTTTACTTTTTTTTTTTTTTAAAGCAACTTTCACTTTATTTTTTCATGTCATCTGATAGACAAAATCTCCATAATGCTCATAATTTTACATTGATCTTGTGATGAAAACAGTGCATAGATGCCATAGAAAATACAACTCTAGCAATAGTTAGGACATGTCTCAGTTCTACATACAAAAGAGGACTTGATTTGATTGTTTCACTTATTCATCTACTCATAGAGCAGGTTATCTGATGGCACGGGGAGTCTGAATTCCATCTGGCCTGTGAATGTTAATTTTCACTTGAGGAAAGAATATCATGACTGGATTTAAAGACATGGAGCTTCAGATATCATCTTTAAATGATACAAGTTCATTCTCATCTTTATGTAATGAACCGTAACTTATTTGCAAATATTAACTTAAAAGAAAAACAAGTCCATATTGTATTCAACCACATTCTTCTCAATATCCATTAAACTCCATGATGATGCTGGTGGCTGTCTCCAGTGCTAGTCTCTGTTTAATCATGACTGTAAACAAAATGTAATAAACATGTTAGGGGCCAGTTGAAAGGTAGGAAACCTGCTGTACTCCACACCCATGTTAGGGTTCACTGCCAGAAGGTTATCAAAATGATGAATACATCCCAAGCCTCCTAGCAGCCTCTGACTTCTTTGGGCATTTTCGTCGAGGAAAAGGATAATAGTCGGAGCTGTGAGAAGGCAGGGAGGCTTTTGATGGGTATTCAGAAGAGGAGGACTTCCTGGAGTCTGGGGTGACGTCCTCGCTCCTTCCTCCTCTATCAAGGAACTGGCAACCATTCAAGTTTTCTGAAGCAATGGAATCTGCTTCTTTGGATTCTGTACTCTCCTGAGAAAAGTCTTTGCTGGCTGCTAGGTTTATTGTATGGTTAGGGGTGGTTGTGCTGGCCTTTGTATCTGATGCTTTTAACATGCTGCCTGTAGCACTGGTCATCCGATAAATTCCCAAGTGGGTGCGCCAAGGGGTTTTGTCGCTGTCAAGGTCATCAACAAAATTAAACTTTATCTCTTTAATTGGCAAATCATCCTCAAATACTTTGGGATATTTTACTTCCTGGTTAACAGGAACCATGTTAACAAGGGACTTGCCACAAATTTCTTCATTGTTTGGTGCTGGTGAAGGAAGGGGAATAAAGGGTTTGGTGAAGACAATTAGTACCATGTGATTAATAATACAAGTGTATCTATCTATTGTTTTCACTTATTGCTTATACTTCATATGACACTTCCTGAATTATGTTTTCAGTGATATTTTTCACGACATGAAATAGAAATTATGCACTGACAACAAAAAAGCTGTCAATCTGCTACACAACTGAACAACATCACTACACACATTATTATATTAATAGAGAAAACAAATCATGCCTGACACACAAACAATAGGGGCCTAGCTTGTTACACTCTCCCTATGACTGACTACTCTACAAAGGCCCGGCCAGTTCCATAACATGGCTGCATTATGGTGAAGACAGCATGGGTCTAATTACCAGTAAAAGTGTTCTCTGCTGGCACTCATCAGGGAGTCTATATTAGTCTTAATGGTATAGTGCTGGCAATGCTACCAAGCAGGATGCTACAGAATGTGGTCATGGGCGTCTTTCCGGTATCAGGATATTAGCATGAGGATCTCCTCGGGGTACAGTGCAATTAAGTCTGACAAAATAAGGTAACATAACCACAGACAAGCATCAAATATGCTTTCTAGGTGCCCAGACAATTTTAATATGGCACACTACAGCTGTGAAGTTAAATATGTCAAGATGCTGTCCACCTTCAATTTCTGGCTAAGGCAAACCAGATGTCAATACATAAGGAGTTGTGTCAAGATGGCATTTCAGTGTACAATTATTCAAAATGTTATTTGCATGTTGAATGAACAAATTATTAATAATAATAATAATAATAATAATAATAATAATAATAATAATAATAACAACAACAACAGACACATGACTGTAGGTAGCAGTCATCAGTAATCAAATATGTATTTGAATAATACCTATAAGTCAAGTTATCTTGCTTTGACATGTCAATATAAATGTATTTAATCAATAGTGGAACGTAATTTCTACATAATGCTTTAATTCTTTAATCAGGTGAAGCATATCGAACTAACTGATCAGGAAATCCACATCCAAAAACTGTACAATTGCCCTCCTAAAACCCGGCAATTCATTTGTGTCCCCTGTAGGAGACATGTGACCCCGGTGTTAATTGCAGGAACCATTTATTCTACTATACCGAAACGTATATGATGGACATTCAATACAAGTAAAATAAATTATTTAAAAAAACATATATTTTTTTCACTGTAATGTGTTTTAAGTGAAACATTTGTAGTACTTAAACTTTGTTTTGTCAGGTCTAAAGAGGTATACTTATTTAGCCAACAGCCATGGAATTAATTAAAAAATCCACCATTGCCTGGTTCAGACCTTCACCACACCTGCATATTTTGTTGTCTGACGAGGCGAATTTTTAAAAAAAAACAAAATCAAACGTTAAAACATTAAATCTATACATGTAATGCAATGCATGTAAAATACGATTAGTTAACATTAAACACATGCAAGTATATGTAAGTACATATATCAATACATTGGGTAGCCCAACTTCCATTTGAATGCGCAAAAGAGCCAACCTACGCAACAGCTCCATACTTACTAGACAATAACATTTCCAGAGTAAGGACATCATGACTCTGTGAATAATGACTGAAAATAATGAAATTACACTTCATGTCTACCCTAGACGAAAAGCATGGCCGATTGGAACGCCGGAAGCATTTTTCGCCGAATATACAGTACTTTACAGCTGCTAAACATGCTTACCTTTTTTAAATAAAACAACGCGTGTTTGGAGCATTTGCTTCCGTTTATTACAGTTGTACTCTTCTTTCAAAAGTGCAATGTCCATTCTGGAGAGTTCCGCAAAAATCTCGGTTAGGTCCTCCTGAGAAAGGTGACTCGCGTCTCTACTTTCTCCTCAGCTCTGACGACCTGTTCGCATAAACGCGTCAAACCGAAACAGCTGCGTGATAACATCCTGCTCGTTGACATGCATCGATCCAAATAAATAGGCCCTCATTCAAAGATCACGTCAAGCGTGATATTATTAGGATTACCGACGTGTAAATGTCAGAAAATGTCCTTGCGAAGTTGTATCTTAGTTTGGCACATGCCTTCACGAAGGAAAAGTAAGCAAGGGTCAGATTGCTTCAAGAAAACTGCTGAGGTTGTGAGGTAAAACTAAATCTGCATAAGTAGGCAACAGCAGGGCAAAAACGCAAAAGATTGAAAATGAAACATTTTCGGCCTATAGTCTATCGTAAATCTCTGGAAGAAGTTTTCTCAGTTTGTGTGGGAGTCATATGAAAAATCAATATAGGTCAACCATATTTTATTAAGCTAAAGATCCACACAATGCTGCGACACATGTTGTGTTTGCATTATTGTTGGCATATCCCTGACAATGACTCTGGGTCTACACCAAGTGTAGCTACTATGCTGCATGTTGACTCAACTGTGTTGAAGTTATGGGTGAGTCCTGTTTTTACCAGCCATCAGGTCACATGACTAGAAACCGATTTAACGTTTGGGCTTAAGACATGGCTGTACATTATTTTAAAATAGTCAAATATAATGCTTAACAAACATAACCCTTTTAATGTAGGCCTACTCATTGTAAAACTGAATGATTCATAGAAAAATGTTGAAAGATCAGTTTATTCAATCATTACTTTATTCATATCATTGCATTTATTTGCAGTGCAGTTGCATAGCCTGTTACAGGCAAATTGTGAAGTCATTCTATGGTTCATTATAAGCAGGCAGCCGCATATCACGCATGATAGTTGAACAACCACGTTCTAATGCATATATTCTTCACATTCAATCATCTCATCATTATTTGGGCATTAATGTGGTTGACAAAGATAATCATAAATATTTCCCTTTTTAGCCAACAGAAGTGTTCTTACAGCTTTTATGTTTCTGACATCAGATACTTAAAATTTTCTTGATGTCTTCCACACAGGGTATAGTATATAGTTTTGAAGGACAACACGTTTTGATCATATAACCACACATGCAAAATGAAAATTTAAAAGCAGAGATTATCCAGATAAATGTGCAAAGTTAGGCTACTACTGAGTATTGTTTACTGTGGAGTGGCAGCACAGTCAGATATCGATCGATGACCTTCACAGTAGTAGGCATACAGAAAAGAAAGCCAAAGTAACCCCAAATAGAGCAGCAAAACAATAATGGGATGGCTACTATTATTTTTTTGATATTTCAGCTAAACTGCACTTCCTTGAATTGTTTAAGGAATCCATTCGTTTCCTCTTGTTTAACTGTGCAAATATAGGTCACATGAAGATTTTAGATTCAGTATGTTAAAATACAAAGTTATATATCAAATGTTCAAAGGAATTCTTAGCATACCGAATAAAATACAATTGGCCACGTCGGCTCAGAAGGGTAAAGTATGCCTAGCACAGCCGAGAATTATTAACATTACGGTCTCTTTAAATTTTTTTTCAAGAGCTGGTGAGACAACACAGGCGCAGTACTTCTTGTCTTCGTGTAGTTCATTCAATGGCTGCCTCTTCCGACCCCTGTTATCTGGGATTTGATTTCAGCACTCAGCAGGTAGAGTCAAGTAATTCAAGTCAAGCCAAGTAGATGTACGTCATTCTGTTTACTTTGCGGAAAGCAATATGTTGAGGTTGAGGTGGTCACGGAAGGAACTTTAGAATCGTTACCGGACCTATATGCTGCAGCATTGCTATCAAGGAAAGTTATCCTGATGTGGTGAATTCCGGCAACTGTTGTCACGTTGTGTAGGAAACATTTTTAAAACTAAAGATACACTTTCTGATGAAGCGATCCTCAGTAGGTGGAGCGTTATAAGATGGAGCACTAATTGTATTCATCTTTTTGCAGTTGGCTACACAAACACAGTCCAGCGTGTAACGTACTTTGATCTTTTAGCTAAAGGAACCATTTGCCTTCACTTTAGCTTTTGAATACTGGCTCATTTGCTGATACTACGGAATTGCACTGACTTATTAACCGAAGAACCGAATGTTCTTCTGCATTATCAACCGATGCAATATATTTGTATATTTGTGATTAAAAAATGAATGATGGAATGAATTGGTAGTTCAACTATTTTACGTAATGAAGAACCCCCCTTAATTTGGCTTTGATGTACGAACAGTGTATGTAATGTATTGATCTTCATGATTACCTCTCTTCTTTGAGACATTTTGAACTGTTACAAAATTAAATCTGTTACATGAAAAAATGTATATTTTGTATGTTTGTGCATTTAGCTGAAGGTGATTGCTGTTGATGAAAATCTGAACGTGATTCACCAGGACAATGTACAATTTGACAGTGAACTCTCAGAATACAGGTAGGTATACAATGAACGTTTGCCAGTGTATTTTAAGCATTAAACATAAACTCATCTGAAATGCTGCATTAAGGAAAGACATGACCTTTTAACATGTATAAATGCAAGATATGCCTTAAACTGTCTATCCAAAATATAATTATATGATTTGTACTCAAATCAACTTTTAAAAACAGTGATTGTTTACCTGTATCAATTTGTCTAGAACTCAGGGTGGGGTGCACATCCAGAGTGACAGACTCACTGTTACCTCTCCAGTGCTGATGTGGGTGAAGGTAATTAACTCTGTACAGCTTGCAATGCTTTTAAAATCATTTGTTAGCTGAACAGTACACAACCCTCCTGGAGGGCACAGAAGTAGTCTCCTAACCAATTCTTTAGTGTTGCTTCACACTTTTTTTGATGAAATTTGGAAGAACACAGATCCATAGTTTTTAATATATGAATATGTTGGCATTCAATTATTTAGCCATTTTTAATTGAGGAAAAATGTAACCTATAAATAATTAGGTAATTTCTAATAAACTATTGAAACAAAATGTTTAAGTGCACTAGCAGTATAGTTAACTATGCCCTGATTTGTTTGTGGCCAGCTAAGTTACTAACAAATATCTTAATTTTCTGTTTGCTCGGGCCTTGTGCTACTTTCCTGCAACTACTGTGTTTGGGGGAAAATATCCACAGCATCTAGACTTATATTTGACAAGTATAACTGCTCTCAACCATGTATGTGTAAAACAGTAAATTAATAAATTGTGTACATTAACATTGTTTTCTTAGGCCCTTGACCGCATTCTTGAGAAGATGAAAAATGATGGGTTTGATTTCTCTTGTGTAAAAGCTCTATCAGGAAGTGGCCAGGTAAGGAATAAAGAATTCTGAATGTGCTCACTCGCACAGGTTGACAACCAATCAAAATGTTGGTTAAATTCCTGTTTTAAATCTTCTACAGCAACATGGTAGTGTGTACTGGAAGACGGGGGCCAGTCAAGTTCTTAAAAATCTTGATCCAGAAAAGCATTTGCATGAACTCCTGCTGGTAAGGCATATTTCACTGTTGGGCATTCTGAAAGGGAAACCATTGCATGAGCATTATGATAATGAATAGCATTTCCTTGCACCTACAAAATGGTAATGAGATCATGGCATCGCATGCTTCTGTCTGGATGATGAGACACCCTTTCCTTGGCTTTCATTGATCGGGATTAAAGTGTGCAGTGCAGCCTTGTTAATAATCTGAAGTACAAAAACAATTTTTAATGTTATAAAATGTCAAATTAATTTTTAACCATCCAGAATACCTTGAGGATATTTCTTTTGAAAGTCTATGTAACAATTGATGTGATGCTCAGATTTATTTCACTGACAGAGCTTCAAAAGGATAGATATTAGAAAAGTTATTTTTTCTGTTATAATGAATGAATTATTATCATACGCGTGATGAGAGTTGTGCGGTTGCCTCTTTTATTAACATAGTCGTTTGCTGTCATGGAAACCATTAATCTTGACTTTAATCTTCCACTGGAAAATTTTGTGTAATTAAAGTCCTTCTCTTTGCTTATGGATTCTGTTGCGACATAGAATCTACAGGATTTAGTGTCCGGTTAAAAGTTAATGCATTACCTTGTGGGAGGAAACCACAGATGTTAACACAGATGTTAGATGATAACACATACCTTGAGTCGGTACAGGGAAAGTGCTAAAGCCCAATGTTTACTCAGTGTTCTCACAATCTAATTCCATCGTCTTTGTGTTTTATAGTGAAAGGATTTACATTAAAGGTCCACAAACTCCCTAACACATTGTTTAATTTTATAAAAAATGACTTTGTACGAGCGGGGAACAAAGTACACAAACCTTAAATAAATTGTAAGAACATTTTGCCACATTAGGAACTCCTACTCATATAAAGTGATTTTTTTTCAGGTAAACACAGAAGTTGGTGTCAGCACAATGCAGAAATGAAACATAATCAAGTTTCATGTTTACAAAATTGTATGAAATACCCAGGTATCTAAGCAGTTAAATGTTATCGCTAACCATTAGCACTTATTTTAATGTCCCAACAAAAGAGTCATTTTTTATATGTCTCAACAGAGTACCGTGGAACTTGGCAGTAGGACGAATAAATTATCCTTGGAAGTACCGTACAGCATATGTTTCACGGGCGTATGTTTGTAGTTGGGTAGACTGAATGAAGTAACGTGGATTAGGTGTGTTCTCATGCTGTTTGTGTGAGTTCCCTGAGTGTCCTATAGCTGTCCACGCATCTCACTCAGGGTTTGTGAGTGAGTTGGGTCCACACTTGTTGTGTTAGCCCGTGATCGTTTTTTGCCGTCTTTCCTTTTTGTTATGCATGATTGCTGTCATCTTTTCCTCCTGACGTCACTGGCACACTGCCCAGTGTTCCTCTTGCGATGCCATTTGACACCTGGAGAAGAAAACCAAGGAAAAGGAATGTTTGTTGTGTCGGCAGGGGTGTTTCGCGATGCCAGATAGTCCGGTCTGGATGGACTCCAGCACCACAGAGCAGTGTCACAACCTGGAGATGGCCGTGGGCGGAGCCCAAAGACTGGCAGACATTACTGGGTCACGTGCCTATGAGGTGGGGGTTGGAATGTAGCCAGTACATTCTAGTAATCGTTGGGTTAATGAAAGAATGTAATGCTGCATCCAAAGGGGAAAGTAATGTAAGTGATGCATGAGATTGAGGTAATTCTTCAATGGAAACACAATGTTCCTTTATTCCCACAGAAATAAAACTGGACTCACTACAAACACGTACTTTAAGTCATATTAATAATTAGACATCTTGCCTACTTTGCACTGTCAATAATGCATCATTTCTATCCTCATATAAATAGTGTGTTTTGTCTTTCAGCGATTTACTGGGAATCAGATTGCCAAGATTTGCAAAACAAAACCAGACCAGTACCATCAAACTGAGGTGACCCTTACTATTGAGATTTAGAGATTTTTACATCTTGGTACTAAGCTGTTAAGCTGAAGGATTCTGTCCAGGTTGTAGTTTGACTATTGTAAAAATGTTCTAATATTACAAGAGGTTTCATTGAACAACATGAATGGTGATTCAAGAACAATGGAAATGAAAGCATTCGCAAAACCTTTTTAAAATTATTTTTAGTTTTGTTTTTAAATGGTTCCTATGAAAAACCAGTATGGGATTCATGACACATATGCAGATCTTTGTTTTTGCGCATAGGTGTATGAGATGATGAATGCAGACTGTTTGCAAATTTTATACGCAATCCTGTTCATGTGATTATCATAAGGAAACAGCCATGAGAAAATACAAATGTGAGCGTACGCATGTTTTGTGAATGAGGCCAATTGAGTGTATTTTTATACTCACTGATGCTGCAAACATGATTGAGGCGCTGTGTCATACAGAGTCATTTGCAGTGTACAAAGCTAACTGACTGATGGATTGTCTGAATTGCTCTGGGGATGGTTGTGTGAAATGAAATGCTGTGTTTGTGATGTTTAATCGCAGAGGATCTCGCTGGTGAGCAGTTTTGCCTCCTCTCTTTTTCTGGGCAACTATGCTGATATCGATTATAGCGATGGTAAGCCTGCATGCCTTTTGCTTGAATTTTTTATCATTATGATTTGAATCATTCTTCACTTTGACCATAAGATGGTTCATTCAAGCACTTACACAAGCGCTTACCCAGCAAGGGCAATGTTTTCTCAAGATTGGCCTCATAGTTTTTTTTTTTTTACCTTGTGTGCTAACCCGTTTTCTTACTTATATTAAGCAAAAAAGAAACAATATTTACATTAAGCAACACTGACATTACTTATATTATGCAAAAAATAAAACTATATTGACATTAAGTAGATATGCTAAAAAAAGCATTTAAAAAATACAGATAGGTATTGTTTCAGTTTTCTTCTCTATCAGCAGATAGATTATCTTTTGCTTCATTTTATCAGACTGAATTTTTCTGCTGATCAGACATTTTAATGATTTTTTATGCCCTAGAACAGAAGGTATTTTAGAAACTGCGCAAACTGATACACATGCTACTGCTCATGATAAAATTGAACATTAACAGTGGAATCCATGAAAGGATTGCAATGCTTTCACGCCTGTTAAACTGTCTCAAGTACCAAAAATAATTCCTATTCTCAAAGCATCCGTAGTGTGTGGAAGGTGCACTGTACTACCAGAGAAAAAGCAACACTTGCCACCATCTGGGTCATGCATATTTAAATGGTGGTGCCTACTTAAATCAGCACCAAAATGACAGTTTTTTTAAATAAAAATGGGACTCATGCTGGGCATATCTGTTTCACAAAGATGAGCACAATTACCCCTACCAAAAAGTTTGGATTTTTTAAGACAACATGAAACCTGGTGGTGACATGTCTGTTTAAAAGTTATGCAATGTGTAAACTTGTCAGGAAAACCTGCCAAGACAACTGTAATAGTTGCAAATGGAAGACATTCACTAACTAGGTGTGCAAGAGAGTGGATATTCTGCACAAAGGCATCCCTCTTTAGATTAACGGAGACAGAACTTCTTTGTTGCAGGGTAGAATTGCTTGTCGATGTTTAAGGCACCCATTAATTGTCTACTTGTCTTCAATTAATGATCTCATCCGTGGCTCAATTACGTTTTTAAAAGTTTTTTTTCTTCCTGCACAATTATTTGTGCTGCAAATGATGAACAATACCTTTTTAAATGACAGGTAAGTTTCCAATTTGTGCCACAAATAAAATGGCTGCGAGTGAAACAGTTTTACTTCGTTGTGCATTCAAAGATAAGCTCATTTTTGAGTTACTAAAGTTATTGTGCTGTGACATCTGAAATGGCATGCCGCAGAGAAGATAAAACTTGGGGCTAACCTTGTTTAATCATCATGTTTTCTTATAAAGGCTGATCTGATGACCAAAAACGTCATTAAAACATGAATCAGTGCTGAACACTTTAGAGTCAAGTACATTTCACTTTCTTCTAATTTCATAAATAGCAGTAGAGTTCAAACTTGGAAGGACACAGAAAATTATCCTAGATGGTCTGATAATACGGTTCTGTTCATATTTTATACTCTACTAAAAGTTTATAGTCAGACTTTCTGAAAGTGCAGTAATGTAAAAATGTGGTTCCCACTGCATGTATTGGAACACCACCTGCACATGTGAAGCACTGAGGACCTTAGAGTGGTGTTAGTGAACATCTTGAGAATGAATCTGGAGGATTGGGGTGGGTGTGTTTCTGGAGCACCTACTGTATAATCCTGACACAAATACTCCTGTGGTTGTCAAATTTGCCTTGTAACATTTATGAAAATATTTGCTTGACAGAACTGCTGTGAGTTCAGTAGGGGAAGAGGCAGCGCAGGCATATTTCTGGAGTGGAGACTGTATGAGTAATATGCCAGCCTGCATTTTAGCCTCGTGAACACACTGGCCCAGCCAGCCTGCATTTGTGCTTGGCCATACTTAATTAAATATATTAAAATTGAATTAACCTTACGGTCAAACGACGAGGTTTTAAAGCAAATAAATTGATCAATGACACAAATGCAAAGTTTTTTATTGCACAGTTTAAGGTGTGTCTCATTCAGCTGATCTTAGTTGCCAGTCATTAGATCTACATTAGATGACCTGAAAATGTAAATGTACTCTCAAAAAAAATACATTAAAGGGACTGTGAAGATGTTCAAAAGTAATTATAATGCGCTTCTGCTCCTATTAAAAAAACAAAAAACAAATAGAGCATATTCAAAGACCTGATAAAAATAAAAAAACATGAATTGTAAAATGTAAACTTTTGCTATTGAATTGACTGAAATAACTGTTGTGTTATTGCTTGACCCAGTTAAATGACTAAGGTCTGAAATAGGGATTAAGAAAAGGTGGAAGCACTTCCTGTATTTCCAGTTCTGAGACTTCTGTTTTAGAATGGTGGTGGACACTACCCAATTAAAAATAATTAAGCCCACCTCTGCAGAAGTCCAGTGTGGCGGTTTCCTTTACAGGAGGTTCATGTTGTTCCTCTTGTCCAGGATCAGGGATGAATTTGATGGACATCTTCACCAAACAATGGGCACAGCTGTGTCTGAGTGCCAGTGCCCCTCAGCTGGCAGAAAAGCTTGGCAGCCCAGTACCTTCCACAGCAGTTCTGGTACCTACTTTTTTTTATTCCTAGTTCGCATAGATTTCTGTCCTGCGGTTTCCATTATTATAATTGATTATTGATTATTGTAATAATTGATTGTTACAGTATGTGGTACTTTACTAAGCATACGGTGTTAATTCGTTTTTTTGTTTTTTTTTACAGTCAAATAATTATGTACGTGAGAATTTACTTGAACACAAATTATTTGAAAGACCAAGCTGTAGCCAATAGGTTGTATTACATTTCTGAAGAACATAAATCACTGTCAACAATCTGTCCTGATGCTGAAAATTGGCAGGGTTTTTCTTTTTTTGGGGGGGGGGGGCTTTCTATTAAAAGGGTTTAAAGATTTACCTAATTTACATGAAACAATATAAACTTATATAATTAATATTTGACTAATATAATTAACGCTTACCTTCTTAGGCATTTAACATAGGAAACCATGCACTGTGTACATCCCAATGCTATTTCAGAAACCTGTGATATTATAAGCCAGATGTGGTTCATGTGTTAGCACCATGTGAATGTATTTGTTTGTTTTTTATCCTCACCTCAGGCAAAATGCCAGGCCTGAAATGGCTTTCTTATTTGTTTCCCTCAAGTGGCTCAAATCCATCATCACTTTTTTTACATCCACACCATAACCAATGATCTGTACTGCACATTAATTGATTGCAGCTCTTTGGTTACTTATTAAACGGGGATATTTACTGCCATGAAGACAGTTTGCTGGTCAGAGAGATGCACACTTGTTCTCTGCAGGTTCATTCACCCACATCTAATGAATTGTGTTGACTGTTAGTGAGAGCTGCTTTCTGGACTTTGGGTGTCAGAGGAATCCTCAATTAAATATAATTACCATATGAACATAAACAATCTTTCAATTATGCCCAGTACCATTTTAAATCAGTGGCCTCACCTGACTAAGTACCTTTTCGATTAAGGGAAAACAAATGGATATCGGTGCCTGATTATCCTCCTCCTTCCTCCCTGCAGGGTCCGGTCTCCGCCTACTTTATCAGCCGCTATGGATTCCCAGTAGACTGCAAAGTAGTGGCTTTCACAGGGGACAATCCAGGTAAGATTCCAGTCAGGCTGGTGTCCCCAAATAGCCTCCTCCATCAGGGTTCTGGAACATAACGCCACTTGGCCACTAGGTGGCACTAAGGCAGCATACTGAAATTCTTTTTCTCTCGTCTAGCATTTTGAAGGCATCGACGAGTAAAAAATTTACTTTTTTGCAAGGGCGTACTGTATATGAGACAGACAGCCCGATGCCAAACTGTTTTCAGTGTACCCCAGAGACAACAGTTCTCATTGTTGCGAGCTTAAGAGGAGCCTTTTTTTAATTAAAAAACCATCATTTTCAGCTGGCACTGACCCCACCCTGCAGTGTTGCAACTTGGTGGAATCAGTTGCATGAATGTGCCAATATGATCGACTATAAGGAGATGCTTAGATCAGGAGTGTTAAATGCAGTTCCTGGAGGACTGCAGTGTTTGCTGGTCTTCATTTCAGACAGTTCCCCGAGGGACTAATCAGTCTAATTATATAATGAGTTTGATTCATTTAATGCCCATCTTGGGTAAAATACAGCAGGCAGGTAAGATAAAGTGCCAGTGGCACATATTAAATAGTAATAATGGCAGAACTTTTTAAAGAATGAACTGCTTTTAACCCTTTGAAGAGCAGGTTTTTTTGGAATGTTTTTTCAAAACTCTTAAGCCAGTGTCATAGAACTCCTTGCATTCAATTACCAGTAGCGATTGTTACATCAGCATTAGAATGATCAGTTCAGAACATTCTAATCACATACTGTATATGTGATCTCACTTCATAAAGGGTTAAAATTGTGTGCAAGGTGTGGTGCTGTGGTTGAAAATGGTGCAGTGGTGGTAAATGTTGTAGTGTCTCAATGGATCCGTGGTAGCTAAGATCTGTAGATGATCAGTGGTAGGTGACTAGATTTTCAAGGAATCAGTGACATGTAAATGCAGTAGGCTGTGGGGATCATTGGTAAGGGAGCTGATGTAGATGATCAGTGGTCGGAAAAGGGTGTGGATTTGTTGTAGGTAACTGGTGTATGTGACAAGCGGATCATTTATAGGTAACTGATGGCAGGCTAATTCAGTCAGTGGAGGAGTGGTAGGTGATTGCACATTTTGCTTTTTTGAGACACATAGATGAGCTGATCACTGTTGAGCTTGCTACTGCTCAACTGCATTGGAAATTTGAGTACAAAGCAGAGGCTATTAGACCTGCAACACAAAGCACTGTAAAGTTGTTCTTTTTGAATAAACAGGAAACCAAGCAGAAATATAATGCGCAGCGAACAGGGCATTGACGCATCACTCCTGTGTTTGCTGCTTTCAAATTCTATATCCTGCTTAATATTGCAGATTTTTAAAAATGGATTTATTTTTTCTGTTTTTTTTTTTAGTATCAAAGTATCTTTTCATTTTCACATTCCCTTCAAAAGAGTTAGTCTGGAGAAAGTAGGTGTATTTATGTCATATAATATCCTGAAAAACCTGACAGCAGTGAGTCATAACTTGTGGTTATTTATGGTTTGCCCTGTAGCCAGGTGAAAACTACGTACTAAACCTACCTGAAGACCATGGTCTCAGACTATGGGTCAAATAAATCCTACCTGTGACAATCAAAAGCGTCTTTCCTTTTCATCCAAGAGACTAATGTGTGGGAGTCAGACCACCTCCCTGTGGACTGGTGCTGAATTTGCACGGACCAGTAAGAAGAATTTTATATGTGGAGAAGGGGCCACAGTGACCACATACACACTGCCAGTTTTTGGGGGTGATGAACGTATTAACTGATGCAAGTGAATATGGTAGTCACTGCCTGTCAACGCAGCACATTTAACAACGGAGCGAGTGAATTCATTACTTAGGTATGTACAAGTAACAGAAGTCACTCGCGTCTCCTGCTCTCGAGAACACATGTAACCATAGCAACATTTACTTCGGACAAAGATGGTGGCCGGTTCTGAAGCAATTTAAAGTTCTTTTGACAGCCCCGGTAACGGGAGGTGTGGGCTTGTCTGAGAAACTATTATGAACCGACAGTGGTGCGAAAACTTTTTCTCTCTATGAATTTAGCACTCTGAGTGAGGATTTTTCTGTGGATCATAGCACTTTTAACTAATTTCAAAAACCCTTTTCACTTGTGTTTTTTATGCCCCTCTCGTCGTTCTAACCAATGAAGAGGAGTTGTGCATGGCACCTTATGTCACGCATAACAACCAGATGTTCAGTGCGGTACCACCGACCTGTGGAATTTTCTGCAGAAAACAGGCCAAGACCACACTGTGCAGTGTTGCCTACACAGACCTGGAATTCCTATTACTGGAGAGTGTGCAGTGAACACGGCAGTCTCCAGGAGCCTGCGGTTTTGCTGTCGTATCCTTCGACCAGCAGCATTGGAAGTCCTAGCATTGGGATTTATTCCACTATCGTCAGCTCATTGCTGCACAAACGGGGACACATGACCTTGCTCGTTAGGAAGATACAAGCAAAGGCGATGTGGGCAAATGTGATGTGCGTTGTGGCCAATCATTCCTAGCCCTGCGGGGCTGCTGGCCACAGTTGGCCTGGGCACAGTTCAGAATTAATATCGGACTGTGGGGCCCATCCACACACTGCAACAGTGTGTTGATGGGATGAACCCCCTCGTAGTCCCTGGAGATTACGTTTGCTTAAAGAGATCACAATGTTTGAAATGTTCCATTTCTGCCCACATACTCTAACTTTCGTTTTTAACCATGAATATTGGGCCATGGGCCTTTTTTGCTACAAGAGAAACAAAAAAATTTGGTAATTTATAAAAATTTGGAAAATGTTTAAAGCATTTGAATGGAGTGTGAATTATTTTCCATTAAAAATGTCCTCTGCTTTTCTGCTGCTGTTATTAGAAAGCTCATTCCTTTTTAAACCAGCAAAACATTACTGTGATTTTCAGAGAAAATTTTTGAAAGAGGATTTTTTTTCTGCTGGAGTATGGGGATTAAAGTTCTGTCAGGGGAGTCACTGAATCATTTTTCTTTGGACTGTCTTCTCTTCATAAGCCACTGTCTGTATGTGTCACTGCATGAAAAGATGGATTGAACTTTTCTGCGAAGTCAACAAGAAAGCCCATTGACAGGAATGATTAAATATTTACCAAGTCTAACACCCAGCCTCAAATTAATGCCCAAATGCATATAACCTCTTGAAAATACCATCCATGCCATTATAGAAGTTTGGCACATGAAAGAGTAAAAGGTCTAGAACATTTTTTTTTAATCGATGTTATCAAATCTCCTGCCAATACATTTGCTTTTTGAGGTTATTTTTCTTAGAGTCGAAATTTAATATTAGTATTGTATAGCCTAATCAATGGCTTGATAGATTCCTTAGACCTTCAGAGGCTATTTGTTTAAACCTACAAAAGGAGGCATGCATAAGGGCCAGGACTATTTTTTCGTCTTCTTCTTCTGTTGGTCTTTCAACTATAGGATTCCACAATAATTGTTTTTGCTTTCATATCACAGGTTCTCTTGCAGGGATGAGACTGCAGGAAGGAGACATAGCAGTAAGTACTTTCAGTAGTCTTGCTAAAGGCCCTACAGATACAGTGGGCTCCATAATGTTTGGGACAAAGGATTTTTTATTTATTTTTGATTTGGCTCTGTGCTCCACAATTTTAGATTTGTAACTAAACTATTAAAAAGTGCCGTAATTTTATACAAATACCTTTAAATAAAAGCTGAAAATGTGCAATTTCCACATGTGAATTGTATGATTGCAAATCTAAAATTGTGGAGTACGGAGCCAAATCAAGCTGTATGTATTTACATACAGTATATGACCAAAAGTATCTGGACACCCCTTGGTCTAGGGCTGTTTATCATGGTTTGGGCTAGGCCCCTTAGTTCCAGTGAAGGGAAATCTTAATGCAGTGACATTCTAGATGATTCTGTGCTTCCAACCCTTTCCTTTTTCAGCATGACAATACCCCTGGGCATACAGTGAGATCCATATAGAAATAGTTTTGTCAAAATCGGTGTGGAAGAACTTAACTGGCCTGTACAGAGCTATGACCTCAACCCCATCCCACACCTTTGGGATCAGTTGGAAAGCCAACTGCAAGGCAGGCTTAATCGCCCTATAAGCGCCCAACCTCGCTAATGCTCTTCTTGCTGAATGGAAGCAAATCCCTGCTGCAATGCTCCAACATCTAGAATAATGCCTTCCCAGAAGAGTGTAGGTTGTTATAGCAGCTAAGGATAGACCAACTTCATATTAAAACCCATAATTTTGGATAAGATGTTGGATGTCAGGTGTCTACTTACTTTTGGCCATGTAATGTGTATACAGACACTCACATCTTGCAATAATGGTTCTGAAAAATGTGTGTTAACATAAAAAATATTCTGCCTCTAAATTACTTCCTTCACTGTGTGTGAGTTATGCTCAGTAAACATCTTCCACAAACTTAATCTTGCTCATTGTCTTATCCTTGTACAATGAATGAGGATATATTCTGCAAATTCAAATTTCTGCAATAGTGAACATTAACTGCAAATATGAATCTGCTGATTAGCTACATTTTATGATGTGTTGGCAGTTGCGTACCAGCTTGTGGTTGGTTTGCAAGGTGATTTGAATTTAAGTCTTCAACACCTCCTGTCCCCTGAAATGTTAGGTGAGTCTTGGCACCAGTGATACAGTCTTCCTCTGGATCAAGGACCCCAAACCTACTGTGGAAGGACACATCTTCTGCAATCCTGTTGACTGCCAGGCCTTCATGGCTTTAATATGGTAACTAGCCCCATTTTCTGAATGCATCTTCTGGGATTATCAAGCACAGCAGTTTAGCATAGAACACTAGTGTTTCCAGCTGTAAAGACACTCGGGACTGTTCTGAGAATCTGCCGTAGGTATATTGCGCAATTATCATTTAAGCTGTAAATCTAGCTAGTAAGTTTGAAGCAGATTTACCAAATAGCATTTCAGAAAGATTTCATGTATTGTCAGGAATTATCGCCAGGAGTATGTTTGTTGGAATTATCCAACTTAGACCAGATGACTGAGCCCCACTGGGCTGACAACGGGCCCATTTAAGAAGAAAAACTTGAGTTTTGTTTTCAATGTAGGGCCATCTTTGTTGAATTTAAAACTAGGATCCCTCCCATACAGCATTGCCACTTACAAAGGCAAGGATGGTGAGTCACTCAAACGCAGCGGGAGCGAGACTATGAGGGAACAGTGTGTGAATATGGCCCATGCGAAAAATGAAGTCTGAAGTGCTGCCGCTGTGAAAGCATCGGGAAGCTTCTTGATGGAAGTACACGTGTGCAATTATGGCTGTTCCAGGAAAGAAAGTGCTGGGTAGTAAAGGAACAATGAGTCAGGCTAATCACAAACCTTTTATGTCTGTATTACCTTTGGCTTAATCTCAGACATAAGAGGATGCACTGCATGCCAACACAATTGGGGGAAAAGCACACAGCGTCTTTTCTTTAAAGGTCAGCCACAATAACAACCAATTATGGAAATTGTATAGTGCATTGTATATATTATGGATAAAGTATAGCTGGACGTTATGAAATCCCAGCCATTGTTTGATCAGCCACATTGACCTTGCATAAGCTTTAGAGATATAAAAGCTAATCAAGACCTTGTGAATAAGAGCACTGCAGATAGATGTTGCCCAGAAGATGACAAATGGAAGAAACAAAGCAGAAGAGCAATTGAACATTCATGCAAGATAAGACGAGACTCATAAGCATAAGTGGAGGAAAAAAAAGAAAAACATCCCGACAATCAATCTTGACTAAACCATTTGAGCCAAGAATGCAGGTGTTTTGGACACTGGTCTATTTCAGATTTGAAGATGAGTATTCATACTTTCATACTCAGGAGACAGGCAGATAAACTTTATTATTGACTTGCGGTCATTATCATAAAAAGAATGTAATCAGATAGACAAGTGTACAGTATAATTCTCAACTATCTCATAATGTATTAATTAGCAATGAAAATAAATTGTCCTTTTATGACAAATAAAAATCAACACATGTATTATAAATTTGGCATTAAACAATGCCAGGGGGGAAAATGTGACTTCCAAATTATATTTTGATGTCAGAACCATGGGATCATATTGAATAATACATGTTTTAATTGAATAGGTCATACATAGAGGTAGAAAAAGCTAGACTGTCAAAAACAAGATGATAACGCATGGTGATCACAGCAGTCTGATGTGTGTTTTTTTGACCCCACAAAATTACACTTAGTGCTGCAATGAAAAGTACAGTAATGTTTTAAAAATCGAAAGTTGATCAGTTTGTTTCAAATTTCAGCTTCATAGTTTTTTAGTTCAAATCTCAGCTATTTCTTGGATGAGCAATTTTGACCCCTGAAAATGAGTGGTTCGATCCAATTTAGGGTATATTTGTCCATCAGGCTGATTTGTTCATTAGTGCAGAGCTGGATGCCTGCGAGGTATATACGTGTAACCATCCAATGCAGGGGTGCACAAGGAGGGCTATATCTGTTTCTGGATTTCATGCCAACTTAATTCTTTAATTATCCCAACCATTTAGTGATTGATATTTTAGCTATATTTCTTGATAAGTCCATGCATGACAGCTGAAGACTGTCCCTGTGTCTCAGCATGAACCTTTTTATAATCAACAGACCGGCATTAATGAATTCAGCTAATTTGGCCAGTGTAATTGGTGACAGAGAAAAGCTGCATACACACTGGCCCTGCAGGAATGTAATTGCCCAGCCCTAACCCAAACTCTTCTTGTGGGGTAGGAGTGCACTGCAGATGCTTGAGTAGATATATTCGGTGTTTACCATGATTCTCCAAAGTCATGTGTTTGCACAAATATGTCTTGATATTTGAATCTTGTGTATATTTAATAACAATATTTCCCTCGATTGACTGCTTTTCTTTGAAATTTTTAGTCTATACTCTCCAGTTCCATATTTTTATGCTGTTTTTCAATTGTGAAATTGATCAGCTCTACAGCATATTAATTACCTCCCGACACACAAGTTCTCATAGATTTTATGTGCAGTTAAGTCAGATTACAAAGTTACAGAGACTCCTGGGCACCACTCTAAAATCATCCTCTCGCACAATTGGTCTCTCTGCACACAGGCGTGGAAAACGGATTAATGATTTCATTCATAAAGTAAATCAGATTTGAAAGAAAACAATGGCGTTACTCCAGTCAGTCTTGTAAATACATCGACCGCAGCCCAAGCTGTGACATCAAATATTGTGTTACTGAGCGGCACCTCTAAAAATACTGTACTACACATGCCATATTGCTTTCTAGCTTCAAGAATGGCTCCCTAACTAGAGAGAGAATCCGGAATGAGTGTGCTGGAGGCTCATGGGAGGTTTTTTCCAAGGCCCTGAGGTCCGTTCCCATGGGAAACAATGGGAACATGGGTGAGTTGTGTTTATTTTAATAACCTTTGTTGGATGGCTGCAGATTCTCAAAAATCCTATTTATCAGTGTCGAACAACATTTTCCCGTACATTTCCCTTTTTAAGCAGAGCATATTTTACAGAGCAATTTCTGAAAAAGTGATTTGCTATTCTATGAAATAACTCCCGTGCATGCGGCTGGTGAATTTTGTGTAACAATGCTCTAATTAGTTTTAAGCAGCCATTACCTCATGAGATGTTTTTGCTCTCAGGCATCTATTTTGATACGATGGAAATCACACCACCTACTGCTGGGGTTCACAGATTTAATGAAGAGAACACTAAGGTGAGCGCACGGTCCCTGGTGTGTGTATAACGTCTGTGAAGAACGGAAGGGTAGACAATACTTTAAAAAATTATTTTTAAACATTGATCCTAGTTAAAACAATCATGTCAGATTTAGAACAAAGGCAAAGAGGCATACATAATTTGGCGGAAAAACAATTAAATGGACACAAATTTCAGGTTGATCACATTACAGACTGATAAATGAACTGAAAAGGTATAATTGACTGTGCATGCCTGAACAAACATGGGTACACATTTACAATTTTTTTATAGACAGTGACATAGATGATGAATATATAAGTAAATAGCTTGCAGGAGACACCTGTGCTTAGCCTGCTCTGTATATACAAACTATCAAAAGTTGAAAGATTAAAGGGATATTAAGGGATTCATTTAGACAAGGTCACGAAAATGAATGGAAGTGAATTGGGAGATGGAAAACCGGGAGGAGAGGCACTGCTGTTAACGGTCAATAGGGACATCTGATGTTGCTGGTATTAACGCTGTGCAAATATAATGTGGTTAGCTGCACAGAATTACTTGTGTTACACCAAAGTGAAATATCCCTTTAAAAGAAGTCATGTTAATGTTTGAATGAAGTGAGGGAATGGAGGGCATGCGAGGCAACAGCATTGCATTCTGGGATGGTTTTCAAAGTCAAAGGGGTCTTTGTGCAGGATTCACCCCTCTCATGTTACCTAAGCTACCTTTGTGTTTGTGCAGGTAGCAGGATTTTCAGAGGAGGTTGAAATCCGAGCATTAGTCGAGGGACAGTTCCTGGCAAAGAGGGTCCATGCTGAAAAGCTGGGGTATAAAATCAGTGAGTGCTCCTTTCCCTCTCTCTCCCCCGTCACTCTCTCTCTTTCTCTTTCTGCTTGTCTCATCTGTATTTATAACAAGCGGCCAAAACTGGACTGCATTTTTAAGCTCACATCCTGGTTTTCTTGAGAAATGTTACTCACTATACTAATCACTATACTGGTTGGCTCCAGTGTAGGTGTTTCAGCCACCCGTTTCACTGTTAGCCAATGGTAATAATACGGTCAAGTAATTCTTTTTTCCCACTGGAAAATGTAGTCGCAATACGCATTTTTTTCGTTGTCTAATGCCTACCCATGTGTCAAGTTATTTTGTTATTTGTACTGTATTTCAATATTTTGTGGACAATCAGTGACAGTTTGCGTCACTTCCGAGTCACTGTCTCTCACGTGCTTAATGGACCACCGGACTTCATGCCCATATAAGGGTCCCCCTTTTTCCTACTGCTCACTCTCTGGCTCCAATTTCTATAACATGGCTGCGCCCACAAAGTGCACTTCCCTGGCTTCAAAACACTTTTTACCAAGCCCATGGAGACTCAATGGGTGAAGTCTGATTTATAAGCATTTGTTTAAAGGATGTTCAAGTGTTACTCAAAGCAAAAATATTTGTAATTGATCTGATGCAAACAGACATCTGCATTGTAATTGTATAAGTGGTAGTGATGAAAACGCACTTAAAATTTGCCATTAGCCCTGCACATTGTAGGGCCTTGAATGCCATGAACTGCAGTGTAATGAAGGCCCAATTCCATCCTGGTCTATCATTCACCCTTTCTTCTAGTTTTGCCTCCCAGATCAAACTTGTGCAGGGATACACAATTAGAACCGCAAAGCGGTATCAGTTTTTCTCCTTTTGTATTGACCTGGCTGCACCAAGCGCTCTCGCACAATTTTATGATTCCCAGCGAAACATTTTAGTTTCCAGCAAAGCAAGAATGCGGTGCTTCTCAAGCAGAGGATGCTGCTGGAAGGCCATGAACTCTTTCTCCTGGCCTTTAACCACCTCGAGTGTCACTCGAAGTACAGGCACGCACACCTGATACAGGAGCCTCAGCACTGAGCAGCAGGGACAGACAGTGTAGTCTTTGGAATTGAAAAGGCTTGGGAATGTTCTGAAAGAGAGGGTTATGGTGATGGTCAGAACCTTAGCATATGGCATGGTCATGATCATGGAGTTGAATTGTCAACAGTGAGCAGCTGTTGTGAAATAATTGCATTTCCAATAATTAGGCATTTAGGAAAATGTACATGTGCTGGCTAAATGTACATGCATACCCACACAAGCATGTGAGCATACACAGACACATGCACATCAGCATACTTCCAGGCTGGCAAAATGGTAATTAAGATTTAAATATTGATGATTAAAATGGTATGAAAAGTATTGATGGGCCAATTTAGTCTGCACTGAATTTTATTTCAGAATATATACCTGAAAAATGTCCAAGCACAGTGTGAATTGTTTTGAATTATGATATGCTTTATCTTAGAAAATGTGTATTAAGGCTAAAAGGAAAAGACAATTATTCATTGTTCGCCTGTTCTGCCTTGCAAAGAATTATCTGATTGTACACTGCAGCATTATACTAAAGATATGGATGAAATGAATAGAGAACAAAATCAACACAGAATAAGCTAAAGCTCATCTGAACATAGATGTTATGGGTATGAATGCTAAATCTGTCTAGGCCTGTTGCTTAATATGAAACATTGGCACTTTTATTAAGCTCTGTACAGAGTTGATAGTTACTGTCCTTTGCCCCTAAAGAAACCTTGTCCTGCAGTTAACTTCAGTTTCACTTTGTGTCAAAAAGAATTATACAGAAACATTTCTTCTTCTTCTTCTACAGTATATATCCAGAACAATTCAGGACACATGGATTAAGAAACAAAATATTGATACAGTTGTTCAAAAACCTAAAAGGAAATTTGGAACACACACTCTAAACAAACACTTTAAAATGTGTTTGCCAAAGAAATTAGATTATCTAATTTTTTATCTACTTTGTGTTCATCTAGATTTTCCTTTGTGGTCATCTTGGTAAATCTGATCTGATGCAATTGCCTGGGAAACCTTTCTTGCTCCTCTCTCTGAAGGTCAATACAAATCAGAGCAGGCATCCCACATCACAGTACATGGGAATATAAATAAGTAAGCAGGCTCCTTTTATCTTTTGATGATATAGATAACAATACAGTCAGAAACTGTTGAAATGTACACTCAAACCTACGCAATAATGTCTCAAGCCAACACAATAGTGAAAACAGATCCCTTTCTATTTTTAGTGGTGTAAATTTAAATCCTGATCATTACGTTTTGTACATTTCGTGCTAAAACACTCACGCACACACACACATTCATGAAATGAAACAATAGATTTTTTGTGACTTTTCACTGATACAGTTCAATATTGTGAACAGCATGATGTTTTATGCCTTGGTAAGACCTTGTTTTTGAGCTGCAGTTTTGTTCTTTATTATTTGGAATAAAAACTTCTCGATCATGGCTGCTTGTGACATAGTGATGCAGGGCTGGGGTTGGCCACTGTATCACGTGGTGAACAGAACAGTGAAAGACTGAAAAAGTTCTTTTAAGGAACTAAAATGAAAATAGTCAGGTGAACTGTGTAGGAATTGAAACCCTTTTTTGACGCCGATACCGATCTACTGAGCTGTGTGGATACAGTATCTTTAAACTGTCTGGGACTGGTTCTGCAATGCGACTGAAGATGCAGATACTCGGTTTGGACTTAGAGATTTATGTTATGTTATGTTATGACTGACTGACATCTCTCATCTTCACTTTTTTGGAAGTAAAGAGTACAGTATGTATACAAGGCAAATCCATTCTGTTTGCATTTAAACATTATTGTGTCCCACTACATTGATGTGGATTGCCTGATGCTGAGTAGTCATTTCAATTCAATAAATCTGGATCAGAATGAAAAGAGTACCCATTATCAAATATGTGATGATGAAGGGATGAAGAGTCCTCATGTGGTATTGCTGTGTGAAGAATCATGATGGAATTCACTGGCAAACACAGAAATGATCTTACCTGTGTGTGTGTGTGTGCATGCGTGTCTCGTATGGAGATTCAACTTTCTATATCCCTATTGAAGATCATCTCTAGTTATTTAATATTCCATAGTAATTGGCTGCAGTCGGACAGATAGGTTACTTCTGCCTTTATTTCAGTGGCTCTTGTCCTCCTGTAGAGCACTGAAGAGGGTAGATGCCACGGTATTGACAGCAGGGGGCTAACAAGATTGGCCTCAGGAATTACTGCAGCAAAGCGGGCTAAGCGGCTAAAAAAAATACTCCCATCAATAAAATTTATTTGAATTTCTTGGTGATTAACATTTGCAAGTAATACAAGCTGTCTCCCATTCGCAGTTGATTCGCCGAAATTGCTTCAGTATATATCCAGCTGTATAAATGGATACAATGTAAAATGTTATGTAAAAGTTGTGTAAGTCGCTCTGGATAAGAGCGTCTGCTAAATGCCTGTAATGTAATGTAATGTAATGATTCAGGAACTGAAGCGTTTAGCAGCGAGTCAAGGGGAGCCGCTTAGGTGAACCACAAATAGCATTTCTGAATGTGTTCTGAATGTTATGGAAAATGGATATTTCTGCCCGAAAACATGCGGTTGTCATTTCTGTGAGGTAACGGAATAATCAGAATAACTGTGAGGTCCTTTTCCTATAATAAATAGCTGTTGTTGAGAATGATTTTTTCCAGGCTCTACATTAATGTACTTGAGCAATCTGTACCTGAGCAATCTGTATTCAGTACAACTCATGGAAGCTCATCTCATTCCATACATGCTATGAAGCTTCATGATCTATTCACAGCAATTCCCCATTCATCAAAGCTGTAAGCTAGCTTGTGGCTGAAATTATGTCCATGAAAATCTATGTTGCTTCAGCAGAGCTTTATGAAGTATGATGTGATTCATTTAAGCTTCAGTTAACTTTGAGGTATTGTGCATTAATTTCAGATTCCTTTGTTAAGATGTTATGCATGCCATGACAATTATTTTTATTTTCCTTTGCTCGAATATTAACACAAATGAAAGAAAATGTATTAATGCAGTGAATAACATGGAGGGTTCAATTCCTCACTTGCAGTGGCACCAAGGTTTCAAGGTATGTTCTTGCTCAAGGGGCCCAGAACAAAACATAATACTGAAATGTTCTTTTACAATATGCTTTATTAACATTCTGTAAAACTGTGTGAGAGGGTTTAACTGCAGTGAAAATGTCATGTAAATTAAAGCTTTTGAGCTACTTAATATTCTAGAAGCACTAAACAGTTGCATAGGATACAATGGTGACCAACTAACTTGTCATTTCTGTTAATGAACACATTATCAGCATATACTGTACGTATGTTGATAATGTGAATATGCAAGTTTTGTTGTTTTTTATGCGAGTTGTGGCAAGTCAAGATTGCTTATCTTTTGAGTTAAAAGAAAAAATAGAAAAAGAAAAAGCTATTGTCTCAATTATTCATTCACTAACCAATTTCTGTTTCCTTCAAAGGATGGGAAAATAGTTTGTTTGATGAGTCTGATTGACGCAGATGTTAAATAAACTGGTAAAATATAACAAATTGTGCATCAAAGCTGTAGTCTTATGGGACATAGGCAATTCAATATTTGCACATGTTTGTCAGGATGGAGTGTAACAACCTAAATGACAAATTCAAGGAGATTTTAAAGCATCTTTATGCTGCATATTGCTTTCTTAATCTGGCTTGGTTGCCTGCTAGTTAGATAGCTAATTTTCTGATCCACTTGATATTGTATAGGCGGGCAGTTAGTTGCAGCTAAATTTCGTTAAAGGAGCAACAGCAGCTTAAAAGTCAATGTCTAAAGATTTGTGCCACATCTAAGGATACCATAACTGGCAACCCTGTAGCTTTAATGTTTTCAGACATATTTTGAAATGATTTTTTTTTTTTTTTAACTGAACTTTTGCTGGACGTTTGCCCCATGACATTTCAGTCACAGCTACTCATTTTTCCGCAAGGTCACTGATCCATAATGTCTGAGTTGGCATGTCCCTGAAGCCTTATGCTCTACTGAAAATCCAACAGTCTATGTCCAGTTTCTCAATACCATCCTTTGGATTGGCAGAAATTTTTCATCACTTGGATTGGATTGCTCAAAGAACATGAAGAACCATTTCTGTTAACCTTAACCTTGGTGACTCTTTTGAACGAATTTCAAGATTTTCTACAGCTTGAAATCGCATTCCCGTAGCTTCCTGAGTCATAGCCGTGTTTGACATTACAAAAGGCACAAATGGCTGCACACTCAATTTCATATCCCCAGCTCCCCTCACCCTACAGTGGACAGATAGGATGGGGGGACATAAAGACACTAACCTCAAACGGAAAACTGAATGACTTGATTCAACTTGTCAGAGATGATATTACATTCTCAAAAGACATATATAAAGGTCTGTTTTGTGAGTGGGAGGAAGGGTGGAGGCTTGACTGGAGGTTTGTATTTTATATTTTGTTCAAGTTGTTTTGACATTTGGATTTAGGCTAAGGGCTGAAGTACTTGTCAATGATGGTCTTGGTGGAGGTTGATCCAGGGCTTGAGATTTCACTGAGATGAGAGCTTTAGGTCGCTTTTTTTGAAGGTGTTTATAAAGGTGCAAAAAGGTTAGCAGATATAATTTTTTAAAATGTATTTTTTAAAACTATTTTTCAAACAGCCAAATGAAAGTTTAGGGAATGTGATGTAATTATACATTGTAATTATAAAATGTGTTGTAATTATACCTATTTAAACAATGCTCCTTTCAATCAAATTTACATATGGGACAATGTATGGATGCAATATTTCCTAAAAAACTATATCTAAAAATAAATACATACTCATAACTGTACTCTGTGTCCTTTGGCTAAGCAGAGAGGTCATTAAGTGTACCAATGAAAATCAGTGAAATTGTTGTCATTTTAAGACATTTTTAGAAATGTAAATGCTTAATGTACAGTTTGTATTTGGGTTCAATGTCAGCGCTTGCCATAAGTGGCAAAAGCAATTGTCAGTTACATTTGTCTGAAGGAAAGTAAGTCAGTTAAACCCTAATTATTATTTGAACACAAAGTTCAGTTGTCAGCTTTGAAAAGACTTGAAGTTATGACAGTCATTGTCTACTTTATTAGATGTCTAGGTAGAGAGGCTGAACAGAAGACAACTGAACCTTTGGCATCCTTTCTCTACATCTTTTGCCTACCAATGTGTTTCAGCTTTCTTTTATTTATGAATTTAAGCAGGGGTAGAATAATTTTTTGATAAGAATTGATAGCCTAGTCCATCCAGTGGACTACTGACTTCTGAACTGGGTAGAGACTTCAAAACGATGTCTAATAATATGTATTAATTCAGCAAAGATTTTATCAATGCTCAATGCAATTTAAAAGTGGCAGTGTATTTTCACTGTATTCATGATTTGAATAGTGAATATCTTTATATGAATATTTGCCTCAGAAAATAGACTTAAAACTCAACACTGATGCAATTTAAAAGAATCTGACGCATCAAACATTTTAAGTAATACCTACTTTAAATCTGTCATCGTGCATGGTTTTACAGTATTGACATTTGATGCATTAATCATAATGGTATAGTCAGGGAGGGTTTTCCTTGTATAATGGGAAAAGGAACCAGTCCCTTTGAAGTACTATTTTTTTTTTAAACTGGTCTTTCATGTAAGTAAACCCTTCGCAAAAAATGTGTGGGAATCTAATAATGTCATGAAGATGGATTCCTTTCCTGCTTTCTTGCAATTACTGCCCCTCTCTGAAGGAGCCCACACTGACACTTGGCTTGATATAGCCCACCACCCTTCCTTTTAGGTTGAAGATGGGCAGCAGAATCCAATTTTAGCTGTCCATGAGGAGAATTTATCAAAGTGGTTTGGGAATATAATAGTACAGCTTTATTTTGTGTGGATTTTGTGTGGATCACTTTCCAAAAAAATAAAATAAAATAAAAAATGTGATAGGAGTATATACCTGGAATGAAATTTAAAAATGAACTTGATCAAAGAACATACTTTACAAGTTTGGTGCCAAAAGCAAATCGGTTGTATGTCCAAAGCCAAACTTGCTCTTTGGATCCTCTTTCTCCATTGGGAATAGCGGGTATTCTTTATTCAGCTGTGGTCTCTTGTTGAACATACTGCTGATACCTTCTAGCAAGGATACTGCTACAGTCATTGTTGCAGCACACCACTCACCTTCCTGTCAGTTATATTCATTTAGTACTTTTTTTGTACGTGATGAAAGTAGAAATCACTTTCTTTGTTTTAGTCCTATTGTCGAGCAGTGCTATTATGCAAATTTAAACAAATTCAACAGAAACTATTTTATGAGATGCTACGGCGCTCCAAGAAAATAGTATTTAAAATTCATGAGGTTCTTGTTTTTCTCAACCATCAGCAGTATAAATTTGCTTACATTATTTAATTAAATATTTGGACGTAATGGAGAAACCATGGCCTTTAGAGTTAATCATGAAGGTGATATCCTGTTTTTCAGACACTATTAAAAAGTGACACGCAACCAAAAATAAAATGTCAACGTATAAAGCATGCAGAAGCAGGCATGGTATCCCTTGTTCTTTGGAATTATCAAGCTGCCATCCTCAGGTATGCATTTTAATGTGTTTACTGTAGGATAACAAAAAAATGAAGAAGGGCTGAATACATCACTTGATGTTAATATTAGACTGGTAAGAAGGTGTTGTTTTTGCAGCTTGCTTGTGGGAAATACGTCGGATAAATATTTGTTGATGGATTGGAGCTACAGGAGCTGCAGTTAGGAAATGAGGACTGTTTTAATCAGTGAGATCAGTGTAACTAGGGTTAGAGTGTGAGAAGGGGTGGTGCTCCATTATTGCTGGTGTGTTTGGTTATAATAAGTGTGTGTAAGAGAGAGGCTGTGTGTGCGTGTGTGCATTTGTGTGTGCGTGTGAGAGAGGGAGGGAGAGAGCTGCACTTAAAGAGGGAGTTTGCCTTCCTCAGCAAGTGCAGATGTGTGGAGTGTGCCTTGGATGTAGGGGTCTGAATATCCTGAACATCTGAATAAACCCACATTGTATGTCAAAGCAGAAATCTTGTCATATTTCTATCAGCTGTGAGCATCAAGACTCCACCTTTTTCATTAATGTCTAAAACACTGGCTACCAAGACACATTAAATTGTATCAAAATCGTCTGGTTAATCTAAATCTAAATATCTTGATTTCTACCGATTTCTATTTTGTAAAAGTTTGGCAAAGCCTTTTTCATACTGAAAATTATATTTGGAAAAATCTTAAGAATCTAAGTTTCAGGAGAAGAGAGAATGAGACCTTTTTAGATTGGATTTCACCCTGCAATAAAATGTTGATACTCTTAAACAGAGGTTGAATCTCTTAATGAGTGACAATTGGGAAAATTAAAGACAAAAATTTATGTTCCAGACTAAAGATTAGTGTGTCTAAGCACTTCTGTTATCATGGTCCTGAATGCAATTATGAAAATGTCATTATAATTATGATATTTTCAGCAATATTTTCAGAAAATGGAAAATAGCATACATATTCATACCATAGCATTGCATTGTATTCATTTATGGCCAATTTTACTGAGATCGTACCGTTATACTTAACGAAAATAACTTTACCACGGAATGACCAACTTTACAATTCCATTAAAAAATATATTTTTTTTTAGGGATGACCTGTCTAATAGGAGGTTGTGAGCTTAGGCCTTTCCTGTGAACATGCAAACATTTCCTGTGAATCCCAGGCTGGTTGCTTGAATTATACTTTCCACACCTCTGAATCCTATACCAGTTGTGACTTTGCAGTTAATTCAAGAGTCTCTATCTGAGCCACATACAGCTCTTACCCTCTATTTGCAGAAATAGCGGAACTGCAGCACTTTAATGCAGTATAGAAGAACCATTCAAATTTTTTGTTACTTTTCTGTGCTGTCTGTAACTACAATTCAGATGAATCATTACAGTCAGTAATGCTATCAGGGGGAAACAGTGTAATGTTTATAAGGTTAGTTAGGGGGCGCCATGTATGTTGAATTCTTTATCCTCTCTTACATTTTTTGGAATCAGCAGCTGTGCAATGATCTGGTGCGTGGAGCATGTGCACTCGGACTATTTTCCACACTACAAGTCACACACTATACTAGAGGGGATTTTGGGTCAATCAGAGAAGTGGGTAGCTAGTGGAAGCTTTTGCAGCAGCAACCCAAGGTACCCTGACTGATTTCATTCCATCCTCAGTGTTGAAAACCAACACTAAAATATTGTGTTCAAGTGCTGCATAATCCTGGTCATGGTCAGGTGATGGCATAGTCGAGACTTGAGCTAGCTATATCTAGACTGCAGATCTCAATTTGTCCTCTACATTTTTACATACTAAGACCTTTTAAAGGCTTAAGATACTCTACTTAAGATACTCTACTAAAATATCCACAAGATATTATGACATGGGGGAATAATTCACTTGAGTGTCATTTCTGAGATGTTTCAATATTTATAACTCAATTAGCTGGTGTGCGGAAGATTCATAATTATAGGAACTGATTTTTAAAAGCAAAATATCGGTCATGCTTCCTTGTTGCGAACCACGTCCAATATCTCAGAATTTTTTTGAATTTATAGTGAATCCATGCTAGAATTAAATTCGGGGAAGACTAGTTTTGCTCTCCTCTGAATTGCATACTGCCAGCTGCCGGTTCTTATGACTGCAGTCCAGTTGAACTGTGCAGTATTTTCCTCTGAGGTGTGCACTTCATTCACTGCAGGGACAGGGAGACCCGCAGGATTTACTGTTCTGAACACTATCGCTTTAGCCGGGGCACCACTCAGCAGCCTTGGTTTCAGCCAGTGTATTCATCTAGTTTGCAGCAGGTGATGCAATTTTGGTGATTTTCATGAAAGTTTTATGTATTGTCCAGAGACCCCTTTTTACTGTGGCTATGCTATTCAAGAACAGTATGCTGTAAGCTTTGTATGTTTCTTTCGACTATTATGGGGATAGGCACATCTTGGTACATATGTTGTCCTCAGATAACTTGTGATTCTGTAAACCTCCCACCTCCATTATTAAGTTTTTGTTATTACATTTTCTAGCATACACTTCAAATGATCAAGTTTCTCTCAGGGTATATTTGTACTAAGAATTGCTTCTCTTAAGTCATGAATGCCATTTTTCATTTTTCTTTCAAGTTCTTGTACTGTGTGCATTTTGAAATGTGTGACAAGTGCCAGCTTCTGCTTATTGTGTGATCTCAGCATAAGTTGCAAATTATGTCATACTGTATAAATGTAACCCATTACCTTGAATCCCACCTCATGGATGCTGTTCTTTTTTATTTCTTTGGGTTTGCACTGTGCAATTTTGTTCTGTTCACTGCTGCCGTCCCTTTTTTAGAAGCTTATGTTATTGCCTTAATTATTATTTTTTATTTATTTAATGAAATAATAATAATAATGACTCATGCCTTCTAATGAAATTACCAGGCAAATTGCCCATTCTATAGTGGTTACTGATACTCCTAGTAGAACAATGATAGATTACATGGTGGTAGAAGTAGCATGGATTTTCTTTTTCTCTACTGTTATAGGGACACTGCCTTAGAGATATTTTGGGATTAATATGGAATATCTTGATGCTAAACACCAGATGGAAACACAGATAACTGTTTATAACAATGCATAAAAATGTATACTGGTAAATTTACCAATTGTTTAGGCATTTGGCTGCTGACACAACCTAACCATGATTATTTATGATTTGCATGTGATACATAAAAGGGAATGGCTTGGTTAGTTACCTACTACCTTGCACGAGTATCAAGAAGGAGGGACACTTGAAAATCAGTGTAAAATTAAGCTAGCTTATGTAAAGGCTGTAAAAGGCTATTTATGTTGTTGAATATGGGTGATAAACCAGTTAGCTATTGTAACATTGCCAATCTTGTTTGAAATATTAATAATGCAAATATATTGTAGCGACAAGCAGCAATTAAAATATTGCAGAAATTAAACAGTGTAAGTCGTACACTATCTACATTGCACTGGCTGTCTCTGTCTTTGTGCACATTTGTCTAATATGTGCTCACCTACCTGTATTTCTTCTTCTAAAATGTGTTTGGGATGTTTCTGGGCGTGATGCTCTTTTCTGTGTGGGGAGAGGAGGGTGTGGCTAAAGAGCCTGCGGGGTGTTCACAAAGGGGATGAAAAGGGATGTGGAGTTGGCATTCTTTCTGTTCTGTAAATAATGTTACCTTTAGCTATCCAGCTAACTGCGTTCGGAAGCTAGATGGTCAAACTCAGGAGTTCTGGGTGAGTGGGTGGGGTTTAAGATGGAGGAGAAGACTTATTTTTTTGTAAACACAGGACCACAACAAAGCTAAGAATCTTGCGTAATATGCCTTTGACGTAAGGAATTGTTAACTGTAGGAAATGTAGCGAACTAGCATTGTTAAACTGGCTGTTGTTTAAGGCTGTATTTTTATATGTGTAGGATGCCCTAAATTACTAGCAGTAAATACATCAAACTGTTTCTGTGTTTCAACAGAAGGTCATTGCTAACTGCCTGTCAGTGACCTTTTGGTGAGAACAGATTCTATGTTTATGAAACTTGATTGTTTCAACATTACGCCTGGGGGTGCTGTCAGGGATTTGGCCCCAATACCCTAAGCCACTCAATCCCTGCACAATTACACCACATTTTTGAAGACATCTGGCAGTCAAGGCCCTTGGAATTGTCCTACCCCCAAGCCGCTCCCCATCCTCCCCAATCCCCACCCCCCATACGACACACCTGATCACACCAATTTGACTGAGTTGTGGTTGCAGCCTAGCCACCCAGCTAGCTACACTTGTTTTACATAATTTTAGTTGTACTTCTGTCTATTGTAATGCTATATATTCTATGTGTTATGCCAGAAAATATTTCCTGTTAGTTCTGCACCTGTTGACCTCTTACCTTAGTATGTTGCACATGCACACTACATGGCTGCACTACTTACAGATTGACTGGTGCAATTAAGCATGACTTGTATGCTGTTGTTGTAGAACTTCAAAATAATTGGTCACTGTACATGTAAAGCTAAAAATGAAGATGTGCTTCATATATTACACCGATTTGGTAGCCCTAGGTTATTGGCTAATTTTCCTATTTTTTAAAACAAGTATATGTACAGTTCTGCAATGATTGATGGATCATTACATTATATATCGACCTGAGTAAGAAAATGTTTGCATTATAGCAATCACAGGTTCTGTGTTGAGGAGTGGGAGCTGGAGGTTTGGTTTTTCTCATTGCATACTCAGCAACCCCCACATATTTTTTTTTTGTTGTGTAAAGCAATTGAGCCTATATCAGTCCGCGAGGCTCCAGTGGGGTCATTTCAGGCAACGTACTGCTGATTTTCTCACAGAGAAATAAGACGCCTCTGATCATCTTAAGCAAGATTGTATTCACTGAGGTGAAAATCTCTCGCTAAGACATGTGCTGGGGAAATCATTACCATGCATTAGCATATCACAGTGGAGGCATGCATCAAAAAATCAGCTTCTTCAGTGCAGCACCTTTTGTCGACTCACGTCTCAGCTCTCCCCGTCGCGGATTTGGAACTGGCTGCCGGCTCTCAGGGGCGGGGGAGTGAGCTGGCGGATAGCACTTTTATTACTTACAGAGCGAATAATCCCATAAGTGAATGAGAGAAGAGGTACTACTCTAATGATGTTTCCCTCAGGGGCTAGCGAGGCACCCCTGTTTGCATTGTGTTTGACTGTAGCTAGTCTTCAGCTAATTACTGTTCATCCTCTTTCAAGGATTTATTATCCTACGGTCTTCATTTTGTATTTAGTTCATGGTCACTGTATTATACATTAAATGGGGATTTAGTTAGCTGAACAAACTTCAGATTGACTCCATTCACTATGAAGTGTGCTGGACACACAAAGAAGATTCATGCTTTGTTAATTTGTTTGGTGCTAAAAATATTTTCTTTGGATAAAGGAGGTGAATGATTTGTGTCAGTTTTTATTGATTCATTGAAGTCATCACTACATATTATATGTCCAAGGAAATACAGTTATCTCTGCTGGCAAGAACGTTTTCTCAGTGGTAGTGAACAAAACACTCAGTTGCCCTCTATTTGACAAAGTAGCTTGTGTTTTATCTGCTTTAAAATCAAATCAATATTCGCTTTCACTGTTAACATTGTTTTTCATTTTCAGAGACACCCACAACCATGTCAGCATTTGAACATATTTGAAACCTAGGTTGTGATTCTGATTGAAGATCAAGTTCTTTTTAATTGGCTGGTAGGGTGTCCAGTATCACAAAAGGTTATAGATTAAGTGAAGGAAGTTTCATTGTTACATAGCTCAAACATACTTGATGTTCCGGAATGGATCAATTACATATGGAATAGTGCCTGGAGACAGTTTGCTGAAATGCACAAATAAAAAATGTATGGAGTCCATGGACAGCAAGTTTGAAGGTCGACTACTTTGCACATGTATTATTATGTACAGTAATTGGTATATTCCTGATGTTTTCTGTATGAAGTCAAGTAATCATCACATGGTTCTCGAGCACTGCAATAACCTCTGTGCTTGGGTCATTGCGAATATCAAAGCAAACAAATAGCCCACTCTATTTTCCTCAGTAAGCACTGTTCACCTTTTGCAGCAATGACTTACTGGCAGTAGCTAATTGTAGGCTTTTCACATACAGTATCTGTTTTTCAGTTTATGTTTTCAGAGGTTCAGTATCTTGTTTATATGACATTTCTTCATTTTCTCTTCTAGTTCCTGGAACAAGAGTGCTTGCGACAGGAGGAGCCTCCTCAAACAAAGATATTCTACAGGTAGGAGGCACCATTCACAGTGAGTGGAGCCCTTATTTATAGGTTATTTATTTATCTTGGAACTTTCTAGAAGCGTGTGGAATATCCTGCCTGTGTTTTTTGACCAGCGTTTCCTTTGCTCTGCCTGTCGGTATTGCCCCAGTTTGCCTGCCTTGTTTTCAGCCCACAAGTTGTAGATGAGACTGATTTCATCTGACTCTCCTGTCTCCTGGAGGGGCGCAGCTGCTCTCTGGTTTGATTTGCTGTGCAAATAGACTGACCTCAAAAAACCTCCCTTTCCATACCTTGGGTCCTGATACCCTGAGGAGAATGCTCAGCCCTCACTCCATTTTCCCTGGGCTTGTTTGCAATCAAATGCCACGTCCTTTTCTTTTTGTCTTTTCATTGCTTCATAGAGGGTGTGTGGATGTTACTTGCTGAGTTTACCAATAAGTCAGGCAGACAGATACTTAGTAATTAGTAAGCCTCACCAGACCCAATGCAACAGATATGTTAGCTTCAAAAGTATTTAGATTTTTAAAAACATTATATATGATATGCTTCTTGTTGTTTTTCATTAGATGTAAAATTATGCTTCAATGATAGTCAGTGTACAGTGTCAGCCAAATAAAGCAATGATAATTGCATTGATATATGTATGCTACTGTATATGTATCATGTACAGAATGTGCCAAAATGAAATGTAGTACACACGATAACAAACAATCAAATGCAATGCATGTTAGAATTGTTTTTTGAAATGATGCTCATTGATCATGTCTTAATTAAAAGAAAACACACGTTGGAATGTACAGTACATTTGTGTATTTATAATCACATTTTTGCATTCTAATGTGTGTGTGTGCATTTATTTATGAATTTCAGATTAGATTTTGGCACATTTAAGCTTCCATAATCATGAGTATGTTTGAATCAATAATAGATTCAGACCTATAACAAAATCAGTAACAATGTATTATGGTAGGGCAGTTCAAGAGCTTGAAGGCCATGGTGTTTTATTGCTACAGATAGGGAGTCAACTGACCTGGTGTCTCCGGTGTACTTCTACTTGCAATTGATTGAAAGAAACTGTAAAACCCGTGATTGAAAGAAACTGTAAAACCTGTGGGACGATGGCCCTTAGACACCGAAATTACCCATCTCCGCTCTGTCTAACTGAATGTGATGCTGCGTAAACAGCAGTGTAAACAGTAGTAAATTTCCAGTTTTGGAGGACCAACAAGTCAAGTGTTTTGTGATATTATTCAATGAAAATGGCAGGCAAGTGGAGATTGCCTGTCACGGGAGATGACTAGCTGTGTCCATGTTACCAAATTATAGGCCTGAGGCATGGCAGCTCTCAGAAAAGATGAATTCTGACTTTTTCTTCCTTCTGTGTGACTTTGCAGGTCCTGTCTGATGTGTTCAGTGCTCCTGTGTACACAATCGACACAGCCAACTCTGCCTGTTTAGGCTGTGCCTACAGAGCCATGCATGGTAGGATATAGGGGAACCTGATGAGAGGGCCTCTAAAATCCTCACACTACATACAGTTCTATGTAACAGTTTCAATCTGTTCACATACATTCATTCATTCATCCATCCATCCATCCATCTACCCATTATCTAACCTGCCGGTTCCTGGTTGGGGTCAAAGGGGGACTGGCACCTATCCCAGCATGCATTTGGTGAGAGGCAGGAATAAACCCTGGACAGGTCACCACTCCATTGCAGCAATCCTTAACAACATAATTTCAGTCCACTGGTATCTTTGTTAGGACATCATATTTTCATCCTGTACCCATCAGAAATACTGAATGCATTTGTTATGTTATTATGTTAATTAATGATAATTATGTTATTATCATATTAATTTTCTTCCAGAGAGTATCTGTTATTATCATATTCATTTTCTTCCAATGAGTCTAAAGAAAAACTTCCTTCAACACCAAGAAAATAACATTTCTAAGCCAGTGTAATAGCATTATCAGTGAACAAAAATATATAAAAATCTATGTCTGAGGTCTTGTCTGCAATGGTTAGAGCCTAGTGTAATTTTTAGTTTAGTTTAGCACTTTGTTTTAGAGGTGGATTAAATGCACATGCACAGATATAAAATAATAGACAGAACAGAAATCAAAGAGCTTGAGCTAAATCAAAGAGCGAAGAGCTTGTTCCATCTTAAGGGGTATGAACGTTTGTCTAATTAAAAAATAAAATTCCCAACAGTGGTCTGATGAAAGCTGATTAATGATAATTAAAGCTCTGTGAAACATAGTTGGTAAAGCTCGAGAGAGGCCTATGCATCTAAGCTGGTGAATAATAATCCCTGTGCGTGATTTGGAGAGTCATGAAATCGGCAGCAGCCAGGTGTAAATATCCCAGAATGCCTGTGACATAGGACAGGTTTTCTGCTAAAATCAGCAAATGCATTTCCCTTGTTTTGAAGCCGCTAATACATTTTACCAGCAGTCACCTTGAAGGTGAAGTGAAATTAAACTGATAATTGCTCCATCATTTAAAAATACATCCACCAGGTTATTGGTGCCTGGGCTCAATGCCTGCCTTTGATATGATGATATCTTGCATTGTCAAAGTCTTGAATTTGCTCTGTGGTCTGGGTGGCTGTAGGTATCAAAATATTTATAAATTTGGTGAACTTTGAAATGACATAATGCATGGTTTTTTTCTTTCTAAATCACTCTTTGATTCAGTGCCAGCTGCACATACATAGCATTTGAACTCAAGGAAGTGGTATTAAATATGTCCTGACACTTAATGAGGAAAGTTGAATAGAGGGCTTTGAGATCAGGATTCTTAAATTGGAGCTTTAATTAATGTTGTATTATTCATAATTGTTCTCTTTTATTTCTTTCAGAATATTTCGCCATTAACACCATTAATGTGTAGCCCACGGCCTGTATTTGTCAACAGGAGTCAAAGCTTGCATTTTCAGCTTGTGCAATCGTTGCTATTCCATCTTGTGCGTTAATCAAAATACTTTTGAAATAGCTATGAAGTATTCTAATATATCAAATTTCACATTAATTAAGTATGACTATTTATAACATAAAATGTATAAATAATCTGAACCTAAAACCCCTCGCATTTAGTCACATTTTTTTTCATAAAGTTTATTAATATTTATGGTCTTTTTCTTTAATATTTATTAGTAGCTAGTTGTGAGCCTACAGGTGTTGGGTAGTGTGGGTTAAGGTAGGCCAGAATTCCTGCTTTAGGCCATGTCTGCACCTATTGATCACCATTTGTTTTAACAGTATAGCATGCCATAGCATAACATTTGTGGCTCTGGGTGTGAAAATTAGCCGCTGCCTCATGTGTGAGTGTATGACAGCAGTCCACGTCTTTCAGCTGCAATACTCCCTGAGGTGCTGATATAACAGTGATGATATGCGAGCATAGTACAGGTGGAAATTCACAGTGGGAGACTAATTCGAAAAAAGACTGTTTCAGTAGCATCCAGTTAAGGTTATCAAAACTGTCCTCAGAGCATAGAGATGTGACCATTGCCATTTCTTGTGATTAATGCATGTCCTCCAGGAAATTCCATATCTTACATTTTGTGAAATTATAAAGTTGACAAAATCGTTGCCTTTTTTAATGCTCTATTGGCAGTGCAACACTTTTAGTAACCATTTAGCTACTGTAGGACTAATTCACAACCTCCTTGCAACTCCTTAACCATTACTCCCCAATTCTGCCTTCAAATAATGAGTTAACAATAAGATGTTTTTAATTCTAGTTCAATAACGTAATAATAATAGATTATTTTTGCACTCACTGTGATGGTTTTGATTAGACCTGTTATTAGGAATGCAAATCTCTGATTACAGTGCTTGCTTTTACTTAGCTGCTTTTAATTACTCTAATGTCATTTCTCATTTAATCTTTTCTGTGCTTTATGAGTGAAATTATTGTTTAATTTTTAAATATTTCCATGAGAAGTTGGTTGGTGTATGAGCTATTAAATCAATGCATTCAGTTAGGAGGTATTATATTAGAACAGTTAGGAGGTATTATTTTATTAGTCATGTTTTAATTGTTCCTCATGTTGAAACAAAATTACATGAGGCCGTCAATGCTGCCTAATTACACAAGAGCAATAGGTACAGGATAAAATTCCATTTTGGTTCCATACCATTTTTCTACTGGTCATGTTTAAAAAAAATTTTAAAAACCTGTAGAAGTCTTTAGTGCATTACATCATTGAACTGTATGCAAATAATGGTAGTATTGTCGATAAATATGGGAATAATAGCTCCGGTTATTTTAAAAACTAATGTTTTTGTGCTTCTGCCATCAAAACCCAGACAGCTTAGACAAATGTTTGCTGTACATGGGCTCAAGTCGTTATTAAATTATGTTAATTACTATGAAACAATGCATTGATTGCAAAGTGACAAAGTGGAGTTAATGCAATCAGATATGTAATTTAAAGCCTGCATGATGGAATGGTAATTGTATTAGCTGGACAATTTGTGGATGTTAGGGGTCAGATAATGAGATTTTGCCGATTTCTTTGAATGGATGGACTGGCCTATTGAAGGACCTTTTCCCCTGCAGAGGCAGTGTTTTTCACATTTAAAAATTAAAAGATAAAATGTCCCATCAGCATCCCTGCCAGTTGCTCTATTTCCAGTGATGTCAACATAGATGTCATTGTAAGGTCCTTAGATCTCATTGTAATTATTTAATTCAAAAATTAAACATAGGCCAAAGTAATAATTAAAATGGTGTCTGTGTGACATTTAGAAAGTCTTACAATAAGCCAAGTCAGCAGAATGTACATATTGTCCTTTCAAGGTCAGTACTCCCATTACTTTATTTTACTGCCACCTTACACCTTAATCTGCCGCTGTTAATATAATCAATTGCCCCCTTTTATAGAACAACATTCCTTCCGGAGTTCTTAGATAATTTGTTCAAACAAACATAAATTTAGCATTTCAGCATGCATCTACTTGTGTTCATCTGTTTGTGCGTCTGGATGAAGAGGCAATGGGCGAATGATGTCCATTCATTTAGATATAACTTGAAAGATTTGAAGTTTATGAAAACATTGAATGCATTACAAATTCCAAGCTAAACTAAGTGCTAAACTAATTTTTTGTTAAAATGAATTAATGCATTGGCATTATTTTAAGAGCTTAAAATAATGTGTTGGATTATGCACAATGCAACTGGGCTATTTCAGCAGAAACACAGGTTGAAGGTAGCCTAGAGAAAATCCATTCTCCTGAGTGTAAAAATAAAAAAAATGGGGAGGGTGGGGAAGCCAGCAGCAGTGGGGGCACAGGGTGCATATAGCTGGATGTACAGCTGGATTTAATAGTGCTCTCACCACTTTCAAATCACAAATCTTCCGTAACCCTCTGTGTCATTTTGCATTGTATTACAAGTGGGAAAATGTAGGTGTTATATTTTTATAGCTCTTTTTGCCTCCCCAATAAATACTTATTGTATCCAAAATCATATTGTTTTATTCATGAGAGGTGGTTCTGTATTACGTTTTCACTTTGAAGGACCTGTTTCCATAAATCTTATTTTTTAAATACAAAAAGACTGATAAGACCCATAATTTACATCAGCATATTTCCTGAGTTGTAGGCTAAGCCAATCGGCGCTCATAATTGAATGTCAAGCATAAATGTCAGCATTGACTTATATAATGACTGTGCTGGCCAATAATTACAACTTTCAAATCCAGTTAATACAGTTGTGGGTTAGGGGGCCTGCGTGTCTGTTCTTCTACCTGTGACTTAACTTATCACTCTCCACCGAGGCTGTGGCTTTAATATGTGCAAATAATTATATGCTTCTAAAAATGATCTGCCGAAATTTCAAGTTCTTAAAGAGGCCTATTAACATGTCTTTAATTTAATGTGCAGGATTTAAATGCACTGCTATCCATTTGAAAATTAAGAGGTAAGCAAAGTAAAAAATTCAGATCAGTAATTAATGTGCTGCAGCGAGGGCGAGAAACTTGCAAGCTGAATTATTAATAACAACCCTTAGATGTATGGGATGTGTCACATGAATCATTCCATTGCCTTTCCGTCAAACTAATTATACCGCATTAGATCTTGTCATACAAGTCTCCCATTAAAGTGGGCCAGGCTGAAGTTGGTGGGAGCGCAGCTAATACCGCTAATTTATAAAAAATCAAGCGCAGCTTTGTCCTCACCTCGTCGGTAGAGGCCTGCGCGGCGCCATGCTTAGCGCCTCTAAGAGCAGGGAGCCGCCGTGTCCGGGTCATACACAGTCCATTTTCATTACATCGAGTGCTCGGCCTTAATTGCTTGTCAGTATGTATTATATTCCAGGAATGCCATCAGAAGAAGAGGGTAAAGGGTGACATCTCTGGGGGGTTGGAGATTGGTCCTGGCTGAGACAAATACACCCTGAGTGAAAGAGGCTTTTTAGTGATTTTATTTACAAAGGAACGAGGATCCTCTCGTTGACGTAGAGAGATGTCTGGATTGCTGGACGCTGACAAGGGGTCTCTACTGAGCCCCTGTCAGGCCCCATTTGAGGTCCGTCTGGTGGTGTCAGCGCCAAGCTGGACGCTAACTTATGGAGACATTGTCTCAGATGCTGAGTTCAGATGTAACCAGACTTAACCCAATAATGATGCAAAGGCCAATAGGGACTTTCCTTGATGTGGAGGATTGCTGCAGTTTCAGTTTATCAAACTGCGTGATTGGTCAGTTTTGAATGGTGCTGTCATTTGCTCTCTGAAAGTACGTTATTTTTACAGACCCCTTTTGGGAGCTGGAATATTGGTATTTTTTCAAATCAGCGCACTTTGGAAAATGTAAAGTTTGTGGTTTTATCAGGGAAAACGCTTTTGGTGTACTTTCGTAAAGCTTTGAAGGGAGGCTTTTGATAGAAAGTTAGATTTTTTTTAAAACTACATGTTACAGTTCATATATATCGCTGAATTGATACTACTTCTCAAATATTGGTTGTCTGAACATTCTGATGTCATTGGCCCTGTGCTGATTGACATTGCTTTATAATTTGTGGCAACAAAAAAAGTTAAAATTAACCTGGCTTCAAATGTCAAGACATTCAAGTTGAGTCAACAGATATTGCAGAGACAACCTTTATACAAATTAAAGGTCAGTGGAGTCATAATATGTTGTACAATCATTATTGATCCCTCCGCAATATATACAGAATGCAGCTTTTCTTACACTGTTGTTTACACCTTGTAAAGCCTTTGTTAACACTTGTACATCCATTGGCATAAAGAAACATCAAATCCTAGACTCCCAAGTATACTGACATGCTAGGAATATTTTTGCCTGTTCTCAATGTCAGTTACACCATCTGCAGATAGACTGGCAATCATATGCATGTCATTCAGTTTAGATGTTTAAATTTGTCATGAGTTGAGAGCTTAAATTTGCACCCTGGGCAGTTACGGTCCTGCTTATATTTAACATTCTATGGGGTGCTGTTATCTGAGTATTACAGACCACAAAGTGCATTCAGTAGTAGTGGCACTGCTGTTTTCTATTAACACATACACACACACATTCATGCGTGCACACATACATGCACACACACACACACACACACATAAACATAGGCCACAGCATAACTTTTATAGTGTCTAAAATTGATGACTGCTTAAATTATGTGGGCTGTCATTCATGTTCTTGCAGTAAACATTTTTATATGTGGACAGTAAACTTGCTTTTATGGTATGTAGGGACATTATGTACCCTCAAACCGGAGATAATTAATGGTAAAGGTATGAACGCTGAGGATGAAGAGAGTTCATGCATGAGTGCTTTTCCTATTTCAGGCCCAAGTATGAATCTGTCTGCATGGAAATTCCTTGAGGTCGAAGGCACTAAAATACAATGGAAGTACATATAGAGTCTTGTTACAGCATTCATATTGCTTACTGTCCTTGAAAATGTATCTGTTATCTGCACAGCTTTTGAAGTATTTCACATTGGGAAGGTTTTTGCTCGTTCTGAACACTCACTGGTGTGGTCAGAGGTCTCTGTTTCCAGTGAGGTGCAGCGGATTTTCTGGTGTTATGTCATGTATCTCCACCTACATCCCCCCTCCCCTCCCCCCGGCAGACCATTTTTCGCAGCCATTTCACACCAATCACATAAGGGGGAATGAAAATGAACCAATCTGTCTGATGGAGCAAAAGCGATGGCTTCAGTTTTTGGATTGATCAGAAACCCAGATGACCCGAATGCTATTGATTCCTGCTGGCTGAGCCTCCTTGCTTACCAGCAGCATATCTATTTGCCTGTGCTCAGATTAATCCTGGGTTGTTTGAAAGTCTTCAGCTTCACCAGGAAGCTAAGCAAAATGACAGCTAGTGGCATTTCTAATTGCTGCAGATGTGACAGCTAGATTAGCACGGTTAAATTACGTTCATGATTTGCAACTAACAGCAAGCTAGCTCCTAGCTAGCATATCTAACTGTCTGTAGTTCAGTATTATGTCAGAGTCATATGTTCTTGGCCTTCATTTATGGCCAGGGTGAATTTTCCAGATCCAGAAGTCTTCATTTGTATTTAAATTATACCAAATGTCAGCTCTACAATGAAATGTTTTCAAGCACAAAAGCAACTGTACTCAACCACACAGTTATACGCTGAGACATTCACACAGTGGACTACAAGCTCACGGAACTGATGTATTTGATATGGCACAGGTGTAATTGGATGGTAATCAATGAATGATCCAGTCACCAGTTAGGCAATTTAATTTACCCTGGGTTTAGTGGCCAGTCTCCCGCGATATCCACGAGTCCAGTTTTGTTCCTGTTTTCACTCGACTGAACATCTGTCATGACAAAATGTTTTTTTATTTTATTTATTATTGTGTTTGTTCATGCCTTTTTTATTCATGAACCTTTGCATTTGACAGGAACTGTGGCTGGAAGAGGAGTGAGTTTTTCTGAGGCAGTCAGCAAAGCCCCAGAACCAAAGCTTGCTGTGACACCAACCCCAGGAGCAGAAAAGGTGAAAATTAGTTTTCTCAACCCTTTCCTTTGTTTGTTCTCTCCAAAATGTTATATTATTGCATTATACTTTTTTTTTTTTTTTTTACTGTGTCAGTCAGGGACAACTGCTACCAAGGACTGTGCACTACTCAGATGCACTCCGTGGTGACCCAACGACTATTTCATACCCTACAGGCTACATAGCACAAGTATAAGAGAGGGCGATATTGATCAAAGTAGAAGTAGAGTACCTCTGATAACCGGTATCCTTTGGGTGCAAATTTGTGAGAAGCTATTGCAATAGTAACCTGAGGAACCATTTCCAGTTTAAACCCCCCCTACTTATGAAAGTATCACTGTCCCACCAGTACAGGTTCTATCAGTAGTCAGCTGATGACAGCTCTGACTGCTGAGCCTAATCTGCACTCCTAGTGAATGGCTGATACTTGTGATTTGAAATACCCTTATTATCACGCATCTGGTGAAAGTGGTTCTGAAATACTGTTGAAGCAAGCCTAGGAAACGGTAGTGAAGGCATCCTCTTTGTCTCATAGATACTCCATCATGACGTGCATTGGTAGCTTTCTGCAGTGGGGCGGAGCATTCCTGTCTCCTGGATTAATCAATGTCAGCAGAATAGATACATTGGGTTGGAAGCTGTCACTCTTCATGTTTGTATGCTGCTGCAGTAGTACTTGTGTTTTTAGCACCCTGCAACAAATTCTGCCAACTCATGCGGGGTCAAATGAATGCAAGGGAATGCATTCCATTTTGATTACCATAAGGCGTGTCTGAAGGGGAAGCTATTTGTGAGTCAGTGAGAGAGGCATTAACACAGAAACGCATTGGTAATTCTCAACAGGAACATGCACCCTGACCTTATGAATATGCTCAGTGTAGATCACTGTGACCTACACCTTCAAGGTTTTAAACGCATTAGCCTCCCTTCACGAAACACAAATCGGAAGGGCTTTCATCTTAACTCGGGCAAGACGCCGCAAGCAGGGATCTGATCTCCTCGTGGGATGTGACATTGGCGGCTCAGTGGAGTTAGCGGTGGTCACCGCCAGTCCTTCGTTTTCCCGCCATCATGTCCGGGTGGGATATTTTTCCACTGTGGATTGAGTGCCGACTCAGCCAGCAGGCCACCCTATAAAAGCTTTTTTAGCACTTGACCTCTGAATCCCCAGATCCAGGCTTATCAGCTGCAGAGTGGCCTACTTTATGAGTCACTGCTTCTTCATTAAATGCTTCATTCCCTTTGGTGTGGAATTGTTAAAGTAAATGACGTGCCAGCCTCTTAAACTGTTAAAAAAATATATACAGAGGGTCAAACGGGGACGGAAAATGCGAGTTAAATTGAAGCAGAATTAGTGCAGGGTTTTAGAGGGAAATTAATAGGAGAGGGTTGGATAATTAAAAGAAATTGGGTTGGTTTAATATGCCATGTGGGTGCTTTTGAAATGAAAGTGACATTTCCTAATGCGATTGGACGATGGGTGACTGCGCGCTGTGACGTTCATTTCTGTTCACATGGGGTTTGGGTTGGCTGGTAATCGTTAGACAGGTTGTTTGATGAAACATGTTGGGTAATTGGATTTCAGTGTTCTGAACTGCTTTAGCCAAGGCAAGAGTTTCCTTTTTTATGTACTAATCTCTGCTTGAGCAGTGTTGCATGACGATGCAAATAGTTTGACCTCTCATAGCAGAAATGGCTTTAATCAACACAATACAACAAGTATAGTATAGAGACTGCAGGTGCTGTACAATATACGATATAACCACCGTCCATTTCCTTCACTGAATTTGTCTCATTAGAATGTGTCATAGGCCTATAAACTACAGTTAATTGCAAAAGTATTGTAACAGGGACTCAATTTTTGTTGTCTTGGCTCTGTACACCGGCACATTGGATTTGAAATAAAATGGTGAATATGAGGTTAACGTACAGACTGTCTGTACAGTATGTGGACAATTGGTTGCTCAGCTGTTTCTTATCCAGCTATGTGTCTTTACATAATTAGTTTGTGCACGCAAAAGGTCTAGAGCTGATTCTAGATCCTAGGTATGGCATTTTCATTTGGTGTCTGTTGCTGTTGTCTCTCAACACAAGCACCAATAAGTTTCAATGCCAATAACGCATGAGGCTGACAAATCCAAAAAAGTTGATCAGAAAGATAGCCAAAACATTGGTTGTGTCACCATCAAGGTTTGATACAATCATTAGGAAGCAAGAACTCACTGGTGAGCTCAGCAAATGACCTGGTAGACTATGGAAAACCACTGTAGTGGATGACCAAAGAATACTTTCAGCCCCATTTGAACTGCCGAAAAGATCAAGAGCACTCTCCAGGATGTAGGCATAAATATGTCAAAGATAAAGAGAATACTATACCAGCATAACCTCAAAAGGTTCACCGCAAGATGAAGGGTGAATTCTGAAGTATGCAGAAACATCTTATCTGTTCAGATCCAACCAAATGCCTCAAAACTCATTGGACAGTGCTTCACCTTACAGCAAGACAGTGACTCCAAACACACCACTATAAAGGATTCAATTCTATAAAGGAGATTTTATGGGCCAAATTGTGGAATTTTCTTGACTGGCCAAGTCAATCACCCATCCTAAATCCAATTGAACGTGTTTTTCACTTGCTGAAGACAAGAATGAAGGAAAAACACCTCAGAAACAATTCTTTAAGAACTGAAGATGGCAGAGCATCACCTGGGAAGATACAGTGTGGTGATGTTTATGGGTCACAGACATCAGGCATCAGATACTTTTGAAACAAAGTATTAAATATGATTACTTTATTTCAGATTGTGTTCATCGTTCCAATTTCTTTTGCTCCCCAAAAATGGGGGACAGCGTATAAAAAGGGCTATAATTCCTGCCCGAATCACCCGATATGGATTTCAATACCCTCAGAGTACTGCTGACAGTCTGCATCCTCATTGTTTCATTTCAAGTCTAATGTGCTGCAGTACCGAGCAAAAACAGCAAAAAAAAAAAAAATTGTTGTCACCGCCTCAATACCTTTGCATGTAAACTCTATGTTATTTTTGTCGATCAAGGTGCAGAAAAACTCATTTTGACAAACCCTATCAGATTGCAAATTACCCTAACAGTTAATGCCACATATTCAGTCACAGAGGTTTAGCTAAATGCTCAATGAAATTACTAAGGTTAAAATAAAGAAATAAATAAGTAAAGAAAAATGGTAATTAAGGTCTGTTCTGAGTCTAATCAGAAAAAAGTGGGTAAAAGAAGGTCAGGTAGATAGAGATGTCATATTGCCACTATCATACTATAAAAAAGTACCAACTATACTGCTTTTAGAATCTGGTTTGTAATTGGAAGACCACTGAGTGTAGTGTTTATTTCCTCTAAGGGCTAATTGCTTGAATGCATTGAAAATCATAGAGAGGAGCCTGTACATGTGCCTTTGTAATTAAGCTAATCAAAATTAATGTGAAGACTGAACACACAGGAAACTATTTGTGCAGTAAAATAACTGCAAAAATGAGGCTTTTGCTCAACTAAAAGCTGCATTTTAGAACGCTTCTGTAATTATTTCTGATTACATCGGTTTTCTGCTAAAAAGGTGCCCATTTCAAGGCATTAATTCTTTGTATGGAATAAATATGTTAGTGAGCATAATAATCTTTCACGTAATTATAATGTTTTAGAGACATCAAGAATGCAAACATTTCATATTTTCATGCACAGATTAATTTGAAATAGCAAGGTTAATTCTTTAAAAGCAAGGGTGATACAGTTCCACTTAACATAGAAATTCCAGTTGTACCATAAATAGTAGTAAGAATAACTTGACCATTCTTTTCTCATTGGAAATAATTGTTGAGCCCTATTTTTAGAAAGCAAGTGTTAGGACAGCTACTGGTGCTGATTAAAAAATTGTCTCCTGAAAATAGGAAGTTATCTAATGACGTAACATAAAGCTTGATTCATTTTGTATTGTATTTGCTCTCTCTATTCAATCGTGAACGTAACACCAGGACATACAAATCCATCTATACTCATACTATTATATTCAAATACTATAAGTTTTTAAAAATTATTATTAACATCAAGTATTGCAATGATTTGAGGACTTCCATTTTTTATTCATAAAATAATTCTTCCTTTACTGTTCATTAGTATTAGCAGTTAAAATATTGTATGTGCCAATTTTGTGGTAAGAATGTATGAATAAGTATTCTTTCTAATAGTCATGCTGTATAAATCATAACTCAAATACAATATGGATATGCCAAAAAGATAGAAATTTGAAATTAATTTGAAACTTTTATTTTTTTTTAATCCTATAACTGACCTCCAACTGTCAATCCCTACTCAATCACAGATTTTTTTACACTGACACTGGCAGAATTTCACACTTTTATCAGACATAATTTTTGAAAGAGAACATCCCTTTGAGGTACATTTTAACACTGGAAACACCTTTAGCTTTGGAATAGTGCTTATTGTGAGATGAGCGGGACTCACAATATATGTTTGTTGTAGTGTAGCTTCGCTGTTCGCCAATAATTTAATAGGTTAACCAATTGTAGGAATTGTGTGCATTTACATACTGCAAATATATGTTGGTTATTTTTTTATGTTCATTTTTAGTTCCGTTTATGTTTGAGTGATAAGAGTGTGAATAGTTTTATTTAGTCAGTATCTAAATAAAATATCACTATTCCTTTGTAATGTGTGAGTAAATTGCCACATGCAGCAATAATTCCCAGTCCAGAGACTCATGTTTCTGCTTATTATTCCAACTCTGGTACTAATTGACTTACAGTAACTTGAACCTTTAATTACATAGAAACTAACGTCATCCTTACTGTATGTATCATTCACCTGCTGACTGAAAGGAATCTCTAAAAATCATGACCCTGTCAATCAAAAGGACTAAAAGTAGGCACTGCTTAATTGCTAGCAATGGTGGTTTCAGTGGAATACATGCATGTCTGTAGAATATGTATAAATGTAAAGAGCTACTGGACATGCTAAAAGATGTTTAACTGAAAGTTTGAACAGTACCATCAAAACCAGCATGTTTACTCCAATTTTATTTCAAGGTTGTTATACATAAAAAAAACTTAATTTGCATCTGCTTCACACCTTTGTGCTTGTTATTTTTGTATCTAATTATCAGCTCACACAATTTTTGGTATTGCTGTTAGAGGTACCCTTAAGTGCTTGCCACACTGAATTCAGCAGCACTAAAAAGTGCCAAAAAGATTTGGGTTGTATGACTGCAAATGTTAGGTACAGTACAGCAGGAATTCTCATATTTTCTGTGCTACAGTAATTTGGTTGTACAGTATAGTAATGTGAAGCATAGTCTTTAGGATTCACTGCTTTAGTGTATTATGTAAGCTAAGCTGTATTTGGTACACTAGGTTGGTGATGGGATAAGCCCATTCAGGACATGCCTAAAGCATTAGTTAACCACGGTTATGATGACTATTCCTTAAACGTAGTCAAGAGCAGAATACTATTGTTCTTTTCTCTGGTCAGGGTAAGAAAGTTTGCATTTTTCTTAAACCTCTCATTAAATATGCATGAAGTGTGCAGTGACAGCTCAATAACAGACAAAGTCCTGTTTGTTGTCATTTTTCTTTCATTACCCGGCTACTTTGGTCTCATCAGATGCCTCAGATTTGTCTCTGGGGAATATGTGAAAGGCAAATAGAGATAAAAGCATATGGTCTTTCTTACACTTCAGAATGGCAGAAACATCCTAATCCAGCGATCTGACTGGCATCTCATTTCACAGATCCTACCGAAAGGGCTTTGCAATTCCTTTGTTCTCATTTGCAGACATTCCTTCAAAGACAAATTAAGATTTTTGCTCATGTGACTGTAGTCTCACATTGCACCAGTGCACTGCTCTGACATATTCAGGAGCTCTTGTCAACAGCTGAGTAGAAAAAATACATCATAATAATGACTGAATCCCAGAAATCATATGATGAAGGCTCTGTGCCTGTTAGACATGCTTTAAAAAAGCAGTCACTTACACAAGCAGATGTTAGACCAGAGACTTTCTTCATTGGGTTGAAGACATGCTGTCAAGTTTTAGTCACTTCTCAACGTTGTAAAAATATTTCTTTACAAACATTTTAACATTTGTATTTCACAAGCTGACTGTAAATTGCATGAGTGTATGAGTGAATGGTGAATGGAGATGAATCAAGCTCAAATATGAAATGTTATCCACTCAACTCTATGCCTCTGAATATCCATGGCTGATTGATAGTTAAAATAATTGTTTATCCACATCTAAACTTTTAAACCTAACAGTGAGAGACAAGAAATACAATTAGCAATGTTCCTATTTCACAGAAGTTTCAGACTGCGTAGTCAGTACTTTAAAGTTAATTAACATCCAGTTTCAGTGAATGAAATCGGCCTATAAACATGTGGGCATTCACAAAGAGAAGGACCCCAAATCTGTAGATTAACATTCTGTAGACTGTCTTGCCATATGGCGTGGTATAATTCAATTATAATTGTTATGGATGAATTGAAGCATTGGTCACTTGTCAAGTAAACTATGTGAACATTTAAAAAAAAAAGCTTTGTCAGTCACTCTGGCTGCAGGTCCCTCCTTTGTAATGTGAATTATGTTCAGCAGATGTAACTCACATGAACACATAAACAGAATTACAAGTCAGCAATAGTAGTAGATCCAGTGTTGTCGATTGTCTTTCACATTCTAGCTATAAGCACGCTGCAGGTAGCTGGCATCTACATTGTAGTTCTATCATGGTGAACACAGCTAAGTTGTTAATTGTAAATAATAAATTAGTACATTATGTTTCTTTAAAAAGGTAGTCAGATAACACAGAGTACATTTGCTTTACTGAGGGCTGAAATTTTCATGACAAAGTCCCATTTCTAAATTGTTTAGAACTCTCACCATGAACCCAGGCTGAGCCCTGAAGCCTTGACAGCTCTAGCCAAGTTTGATCTTTATGATTGGCTGACATTACCAGGGCACCTACGTCTGGCCACAGTCAGGAGAGTTGAGTTTGCAGGGGTTACCTGGGTTACCCGCAGCCCCTTACTATTTGCCAGGAACTCTTATAATACAAGTTGTCATTAGTGAGACATATACTTCTCCTATAGGAGATCTAGTGGCAGTTGGAGAAGTATGTCTCCTGTTGCACTCTGTGTGTCTTGTTGCATGGAAAATAATTGCTGGCTTACTTGCATGGGAGGAGTGGATGGGTGGAGTGCGTGCTTCAGCTACGACGCTCCCTGCATTGGTGCATTTGGCTTCATGGTTATGTAAGAACTAGGTGCTTTCAAATACGAGGGGGAAAAAGATTTTAAAAAAACAGATTCACATAATTTCCCACTGGCTAATTATGACCATAATCGTCAGGGCCGTGCAGAGTCCACCAGCAGTGACCCCGACTATTACCCTACACTGCTTTGTTCTTTGCTCGGTGGACGCAGAAAAACACAGCCCTTTATTCCAGGGGGATTTGGACACGTTTGGTCTTGCACGGAAAGTTCTGCCGTACATGTACAGTATGTGCACATCGTTTGTGGCATTGCATGGAAGTGGCAGACACTCCCACTAATTTGTATTTGTAAGTCATACCTCATTTCCCCTTAGTTTTCAGGCATGCCACTTCAAACACTCTGTAACGAAAAGGAAGGGCCATTTGATGTTGAATAAAACAGACTGAAAAACAGACTAACTTATTATTCATAAATGAGCTACAGGCTACCTGGAAACATCCATGTGGCCTGTTTATGAACCGGGGATCAATGGCTTTGTTAGAAGTGTATGATGCTGCAAAAGCTTTAAATAATGTATTGATTTCTTTAATGCAGAAATTCAATTGCCATAACACCATGCCTGACTTTGAATTCTGGCCTTGTCAATTTTCTGTTACATTCAGTATTTAGTAGCTGTCAGTAAAATGTCATTTCGAACATTCGTTGCATTATGTATGTGCTTAGCAGAGACCCTTATTCATGGTGACACACATAAGTCGTGTTTTAGATATTGTAGGCAAAATTTACACAGTGAATACTTTCCAGAAAAATTCAGGTGAAATAACTTGCTTAAGGGTGCTACGGCATCTGAGATTTAGACCAAATCTTCTATTCCCTATCTAATATGACACTCTCCAACCTGTTATGAAGGGAGTTCTGTGTGGTGGTACACTTCTCTATATTCCTTTATCTCTGTGGAATTGTGCTGCACATCACATAGTATGTACCTGGATGAAAATATACTCTGTTGTCAGGGTATCTGATTCAGCTCGTAAAATCTTCTGTTCAGCTACATTTTCATCTTCCCAGTGTTTACATTTAAAAGAATAGGCACTTTTTAATTATCAGTTGTTTCCGGTTTTTATTTATTTTTAATAGGATGCATGCATTCATATGACTCTCCTGCAGCTCAGCATGTAGAAAGTCCATTATGTAGTTGGTAGTCATGTACAGCATGAGTGGTTCTATTGTATGATGTAGCAGTTGTGTTATTATTTATTACATACATAAACATAGCTATCTTTACTTTGAATCTTTGAAAACATGCTTCATTTCAGACTTGGAACAAATCATACATACTGTAAGGGGTTGAAGGACTAGTGAGATGGCTTAGCTGCATTAGTGGCTGAGAAATAAATAATAGTGGAAATTCTGCAGTGATTTCTAGGTTGGCACAGAAATGTTTTTTTTCCTTTAAATCTTCTGTTTAAAAATACATTTCCATGGCTGTCACAGAAAACAAGCCCCAGCTTAATCATTTATGGCAAGGCGTAACAGCATAATATACCTCTAACATGCTTGCACTTAACCTGCAGACGAGCACAGCCATTAATGTATAATAATTTGGCCCATAAAATCTGTTGCTTTCCCCTAGAATGAGTTCCTGCATCTGTAACAGCGGCTTTTAAAATGTTAATATAATCTAGCCTATTTGTGTTATTTGCAATTTCCTTCATTGGCTCTCCAAAATCTTTTAAGGTACATTTATACTAAATACAATGGTACTATAACCTTTTTAGTATAGGAACTGAGCTTCAATACACAATCTTTTATCAGCACATACAGAACAGTAGATGGAGTATTTCTCTTAAGATGTTTTTGATGCATTTTCACAACAAGGATGTGAAGATGCCATACTGGACAATGGCCAGTCAACAGTTTGATTGGCTAATTGGCTGTAAGGCCAGTCAGCTGATTGACCTGGTGACTGAGATAATCGTACATAATAAATACAGTACAATGCCAAATGAATGGACCCTACCCGCAGTCCACTCGGGCTATCCATGTTTATGCCAGAGAAAATATTTTCCCTCCTTCAGTGAGACTGGCGAAGGCCGGTGGGGAGAAATGGCCCTCATCATTCTTCGGTTGTTTAATTGGGACTCGTTGTTCCCGCCCCTGCCTCCCGTACTTCCCGTTCCACTTCTATCACATTTCAGATTTGACTGTGTGGTTGACATGTAACATACTACATATTTCTTTAGTGTACCCCAGGGATGAGCTGCCTGAGCATGAAATGGATTGGTCGTGTCAAGTTGCAGGAGGCAATTTTCTCAAGGAATGGTTTCTGGGGGAAAAAAAACCTCCTCCTAAAAAAAGCATCCTTGTCCTTTCATTTATTTTTCATTGTTCCTCCATAGACATTGGTGCCTTACTTGCACATGTTTGAACTATTGTAATACTTTAAATATATGTATTTTTAAAAATATACACCCTCCCCCCCAATCTGGTTTCGGTGCTGGTTATGAGACCTGCGAAACATGGAACATTCTGGACATGATCAATATTTAAAATTAAATGCATCCATTTGAGAGTAATCATTCCCTACCTGGAAAAAGTGACCAGTAGTACTCAATGATTTCGGGAGGAACTGTGTAATCGAGCAGCCACAGTTGGCATTGTTTAATCTTTTTTACATCATAGTTTGGCATACAATAGACGGTTCATTTACCACCTAAAGACTATTATTTCAGAATTATCCTGTTTAGTGCAGTTTTTTTTTTTTTTTTTTACTTTTCCAATAGTACTTTATAAGATCTAAAATAAGGGGGTTTCTACTTTTTTCCCCACCCAGGCTCAAAGGTATCCAGTGAATCCCCATAATTTAATCCCCATTAAAGTTAGAAAGTGCCGGGGTGGGAGTAGGGGGGTGCACTATCTGGGAGTAGGGGGGGAGACAGTGCAGATTATGATCACGGCTGGGATGGGGGGACTAGTGCAGGCACACAGGGGGAGGACAATGAAATGTGGGGGGGGGGGGGGGTGTTGAATGGCAGGTGTTGGAGTGTAGACTGCAGACCCCTACTGTGCCTTCATGAAAATCCAGGAAAGCCATTTCTCACAAAGTCATGAATTTCAGACAGTGCTGTATAATAAAAGAGATCAGATGGACCGAAATGTAACACACTGTGATTGCTTCCCCACAAACATCAACAGTGTAGCTTCCAATGCAGAGAACTGATGTGCCCCCACATACAATGTTCTCTCAGCCGGATTTTTGGCTCATTGTCACTGTGAACCGCGGTACAGCATGCCAACTGAAGAATGTGTGAAGATTAGTATTGCTTACGTCTTGGCATTGAGCGCATTTTGATCCCTCCTGGATGGGATCCAGCCTGCCCCACTTGAACTGATGGAAAGGATTGGCCCGGTGTGTGGGGTAACTGCTTTGTCAGGGAGTAAAAGGAGGCATTCTATTCACGGCTTGCCACTCTTCTTGTTTATAGGAACCATTTTGAAAACACTCATGCTACTGAACTGGCAGTGTGCCGCTAAATGATTATTTCAGAGATTTCAATGAAGTACAAGGACATAATTTTTTGACACTTTAGATGCTACATTTGGATAGTAATGGCTGTTTCTGATCGTAGGTTACCTTGGGCAGGTCTTCCTAAACCTTAACTGCCAGTTCTATTGGGAAAGTGTAAAAGGACATAACTTAAAAAACCTTTTATCTCAGATTACTCATATCCAACTAACAGGGACTGAACAGAGGTACCACTTTACTCTGCATATATAATATACTGAAGAGCAATTCTGAACATAAACACTCTACGTCGACTCTAAGATTAGAAGCTGCAAAATAATAATTGCATGTCCTGTGATATGAATTAATGTATTCAGTTTAATGCATTACTACCTACTTGATTCGACCGTGATGTCACTTGTAAGATTTAGGGCTCTATTTTCCGGAATCAACATCGCTCGGTGCATGGGCGCAGTCAGTGGCTCGGTATGTGGGCGAATGTTGGTATTTTCGTGACCAGAGGTACACAGCTCAAAACGCATGGCGTAGGTAGAAAATGGTCTGGATCATGCTGAATATGTTATGTGTGTAGCACCCTGGATTCACTCATAGCCAATGAAATGACCTTTTTTCATTCCCTTTATGAGTGGGGCACAAAGAACCCTGGCTTTTCGAGTGGTATTTTGCTCCGAGAAAGGTGACGAATTTCATAAGCTTTGATGACAAGAACATTCCAATGCTATTGCATTACCCACTGGCACTGAAACATTGATATGAGATTAGATACAGGCTTATAACATGTGTCTGTCCCAATAATTATGTTAGGCCATCGAAAACTAACTAGCTAGCTGGTACAATAAGAGTGAATGCCAGACCAGCATGGTAAAATGTTCAGCAAAGGTAAAATTGTTCAGATAAATTATTACAGAAAGAAAGAAACAGCCATTTCAGCTTCACTTTTTTATGTGTTAGTCAACACACCTCCTTCATTGACCATATAGGAGCTAGCTAGCTAGCGCAGACGTCAATGTAATTAAGTTGGAGATACGTTTTTTTACTTAACTCAATAACTAGCTTGGTATACGAGAGTGAATGTTTTCGCCAAGTTTACGCCTACCTTGCTTGAGTGTTGTACATACTGTATGTCCATGGCTGACACTGCAGGCATAACAGTGACAGGAATTGACTGTCTTGGTACTTCCCTCCTATGTCACCAGGTAAATTGACTCACAGATTTCCTTTATGTAGTGGAATATTGTCTTAAAATAAGACAGTAAAGAAACAAATTAAGTGGTGCTTGGGAGAAAAGCGATGCATTGGTGACATGTTGAGATTGCGGTACCGTATTGCACTTTGAGTTTTGCAGAAAGCCGATGAATGATTTACAGATTCCATGTATCTTCCACATGGCTGCTATGCTTTGGTTGTGAATCTTGTTTACTTTTTTTATGTATTTATACTTTATATACCAGAATGTCTCACTGAGATTAAATAGAAGAGAGACCTGGCCTAGAATATAGCAGAAGGATATGGTTATCCTTTCACATTATAAAGCCCTTTAGTGTCCCAGAGACACGAATTAGCATTGGCCCATGTTTGACATTTGCTAAATATATGAATGTCTGAATTAATTGATTTTTACAAAAATCACTAAATTCAGTTAGCTGACCACTCTTTTAAAGCAAGACAAAGTAATAATCAGTCAACAATATCAAAAGAACCCCATCAGATTGTAATGTATTTCTGTCAATCGCACTCTGCCTGGAGTTTCACCCAATGGAACAAATGTATATGTAAAGACTATGTATGGCGATTTTGTTGAGCTACTAATTAGTAGAATCCATTGTGTCAGATCAGAGTTTAAATGAAAACCTACAAAATGGTAGATCTCCAGGTACATTGGGCAGCCCTGCTATCAAGGGTACTGAGAAAAATGACTGATATGTCCCTTTGAGTGGCAAATCCCTTTGAGTCTAGTTACTGTATGCAAGCGTGAAGGGGCAGCTTTCACTGTAGAGCAGGAGTGTCAAATTGAATCCCAAGGGGGCTGCAGTGTCTGTGGGTTTTTGTGTTTTCCTTTCAGTCAGCTGCCAATTACGGCATTGAGTACAAGCTGTGTACATTCCTTAGCCAATTCATGCCTTAAATATAACACTTGTGCCGACAACACCCCCAAAACCAGGAGACACTGCAGCCCTCCAGAACTGGAGTTTGACACCTGTGCTGTAGAGAGCATGGGTACACAAATCTTGCCCTTGAATCCAATTCTGGCCCTGGTTTTCTTTTCTCCCAGGTAATTAACTGAACAATTAGAGCTACTGATTGGCCAGACTGTCATCACACCTGACTACCAGGTAAAGGGAGGGTGGAAAACCAGCAGTTATCGGCCCTCGCGATGCGTGACTTGAATAACGGGGCTGTAGAGACAGGATGTGTGTGTTTGTGTGGTGTTTTTTTCTCTCGGATGTTTTAATTTAATTTAAACTTGTCTGCATAATTGAGCTTTATTTGTCATTTTCATGAACTGACTGCTGAATTGGTGTGCATGGTGTGTCCTGCAAGTAACTGATTGATTAAAATGTTTCCAGGTGTGACTAATTGTGGGCCTATTTAAAATCAGCTGTGCAATAGGTTTGTGCAGTATGGTAGCGAAGCAGTTGTCTACTTCGCCTGAACTGACAAAATTAATTTTATGCAATTATCCTGGTAATATTTAGTTTCTGTGCCTGCATTTCTGGCTTGCTTGTTAATAAACTGAGCTCTAGTCGTTAAAAAAAATCTTTGTCTGAAGCTTCATGACAGTGGGACGTAGACCCGGGTTAGTTTATGGAACTATAGTGAGCAGTGTTGGAAAGGCGTCTCACCTTGTAGTGGGCCAATTGCAGATGTCCTTGCCTACCCCCTAATACAGTAAAATTCACGTTTTAATCAGAACCTTTGTGTTACACCTCTACCCCCTAATCCAGTCCAATCGATTTCGCATGATAATGGGGGTGGGGGGTATCAGTTGGCCAGGATGATGGTGCCTCATTACACACACCTGTGAGCTCCCGTTCATCTGTTGAGCTGCAAATCTCCTCTTGCATCGAATACGGCAAAAAAACAGAAATTACAGCGATGTGCTATAGGAGACATAAATAACATAGTTTTCCTGGAAGGGGGTGGTAGATGATGAACCCCGTATTACACAAAACATCTGTTGGAATGCTGATTTTTGTGGCTTGAATAAATAGTTACGGTTTAAATTCATATTTGTTGTTCTCACTTTGAATTTTGTGTCTTTGATGCTGTGTAGTGCACAGTCGGAAAGGTATATCTTGCTGGGAATCACTATTGTAACCGCGATCACACTGGCTGTGCCCAACAGTGCAGAGCCACAAATGCCCTTTTCTTCTGGCTTAAGTGACTAAACAACATATTTAATGTAAATGTGTTTGAATGACATTTTGAAGTAATATAAGTGAATTTATGTATTGCATGGTTAGGGGAGGCTATATTCTACAGAACTCCTCATTATCTGACTACACGTACTGTATATGTCTACTGAATATGGTAGCCGCCTGAGCGAGCTCAGTAAAGGTTGATATAATTTCAGTTTTTGAACAATTTGTGAGTCCAAAACCCCTGTCAAAAACAGACCCAGAAATATAAGAAGAAAATAGATAAATCATATTCTAACCTCCGGAAGTTCTCTTGGCCTTTTTTGATTCTCATCCATCAAGTATTTTGATTCTCATCATCAAAATTCTATATGTTCCATGAGATTCCAATATTTGTTTGTGAATGCGAAATGCAAGTACTGTATATTTAGAAGCGAGAATAACCTTATGATGAGCATTGAAGTTTTCTATTTTTATTTTCAGATTTTTGAACCACTGTTGAAGAGATACGCAGAACTGGAAGAGAGAGTGTACAAGGAATCACAACATTAAGGATTATTACCCTCTTCTTTTAGGGAACAATAATGAAATTACTTTGCTAATGGAAAAATGATAGCATGGCCTTAAAGGTGAAGCATGTAGCATTAATGCTTCCAGTTAATCCCTGTAAGTATAATACTTTTGTTATGAAAATAATTGTAGCATGATAATATACTGTTCTTGTCGAAGAGATGCATTTGAGCATGTACATAAGGTCAGGGACAGCATCAGATCCCTATTGGCCATTTCCAGGATACAATTACAGTATGATGATGTAATGCCACTTTTTAAATTAAATCTACTTTGCCACCTCCCCCAGTGTTTTGTTTGTATCATAATCCATTATGTTTCTGCAGGCCTTAAATGAGTACGGTTTATTACCTTTGAGAAAGAAGGGCAGCATCATTTTAAAGGTGACTTTCAAAATGGGCTTCTTTTTTCCAACTTGTGATTCATGTCTGATGCTGTGGCTGTGTGTTGTGAAGTCAGGGCCTAGTCTATTTATACCAGCCCTCTCTGAAGGCATTTCACAGTCTCTCTGCTTTCTGACACTAGAGGCCCAGTGCTGCCACTTTTAATCAATTGTTCATTATTCTCAACCTAAATTTCCTTATAGAAAAATGATATCCTAAAATGAAAAGCTACTGACAAGCACATTTGTCTTTGATGAGGAGCATATTCGAATGACTTTCTATTCCAGTGGCACGAATCTAATTATGATGAGACACTGCTTAATAGTGAATGGTTGGCTGGAGGTGAAAATGGTTGTGAATGGCTGTGGTTTTCTGGGAGAATTTTGAGAATCCTGAGCAAACTGATTTTCCAAGCAAAGGGCTGCATTTTTATTGTATTCGTTTTACACTGTAATAGACAAAGGATATGTCATTTAGAGTAAAACTGTGCCTGATTGCTTTCTCGTTTAATTTAGCTTTCAACACCATTTATACTCCAGGGTTACATGCTGTGGTGGTGTTGTTTGGCCTGTTGTGTTGCCACATTCAATTAAGTCAGTGTCTCCTCTGACAATATCTAATTATGAACTGAGACCTTGACCAGGTGCACAGAAAAAACTAGCTTTGGAAAAAAGAGACGGATATTATTGACTACTCTTACCTTCAGTTAATTTGATCTTTGTCAGCAGTATGTAGAAGGGGCATGTAGCTCTGTATTGTCCATAATTCAATGCCAGAATTCAGTCATGATATGTAGGAATGGCCATCAGCAAATAAGTTATTGAAGAGTTGCCGATCCTTCAGAAATGATAAATGGCATTGAATAACAATTATGATAAACAAATCTCCCGGACACAATCATGGTGGACACATATATGATGCTACACTTGAAAGAACAGCCACGTTATATCTTTTACCTTCCAGACCAAGATAATTAAATATGAAGTAATGCTGACAGTTTTGAATTTAATCTGACAAATTTACAGTTTAAATGTATTTGATTTTAATATTATTAGAAGCAGTAAAGTACAGGGTGTCTAGATGGCAATGTCAGAATTTGAACGTGTTTGATGTTAGAAAGTGTCTTTTGACACTGTTTATGGACAAGATTCTTGTGACTTGTCTGACTACTTTTGAATGTCAGGTAGTCATGGTTGTGGCAATAATAGATACATTGATAATATTTCTAGAATTAATAATTTTAGAAATATTATCTTTTGCATTTTAATTATACTTGATGAAATATATATATTAGCAATACTGAATTGCTAATGATTATAAAATACTGAAATGAGCTTTAATTGATTTTCTTTTTCAGCAGTCATGCAACTGTGTAGTAGTTGCTATGCTTAGTTGGTATTTTAACACCAGACTTATTTTATTCTTTGTCTTATAGCACATAATCACAGGTTAATAAGACAATTATATTTTTCCTGGGTAGAGAAGTCTTAATATCCCCATCTGTGTGTCACTGATTACATCCTAATGTCCTTGTCCATGCTTGAAAAAATGTATGTCATTTTATATATTATAAGGAAAATAATATTTAACCAAACGAGAAGCAATGGACTGGAATCTTCTGCATATACTAATTAGGTGTGATCCAGTGCGGAAAACTCTGGAAATTGAAGGGGGGATACATTTTCTGGTACAATACTAAACTATACAGGTATATTAACGAGGTTGCTCAAAGGTGATTGTGAGGCTTAAAAAGTACCTATGAGAAAAGACTGAAAACATTTACTGGACTCATAATTATATTGAATAAAACCCTTTGCTGTTGTTCATTTTCAGAAGCTTGATATGATACATTATACTAGTTGTAATATTTCTGAGCTGAGGTCCCAGAAAAGAGCCCTTTGTAGACTTTAAGCAATATTAGGGTCGGATTTGTGCATACAGTACATTGCAGTCAGTGTGTGTCAGTTGCATTGAGTGCTGTAGTGTTCTCATGCGCATTTTAACTTCATTAGGGAATTTCTCATGATCAAGCTGCAGCAATCACTGTTCATTTCAAAGAGGTAGTGAAGCAGTTTGCTTTGGGGATAACATACGGTTCAGCTGCTGCCATGCCTGCTCACTTACACAAAGGGCTTTCTTACAGGAAATCAAGCAAGAATATAATCACTGCTTCTTTATGTTAAAGAGTTTTTTTTTTTAAGATATTATACCTTCACTGACAGCATAATAATCAGCATCTAAATTATGTAATAAACATCACTTTTCAGAGGTCAGGATCAGTATGATGGAACTGGGATATGTGGACTTTGCCAGATTAGGATTGTTATTTAATGGTAAAAACAGATAATGTAAAAACATGAGCACAGCATTTGCTGTTTTTTCATGCCATTTTCTCACTCCATCACCCCCCCCCCCTAAAATGAATTAATGTATAAATAGTGTGAACTTGAATAGTTGAGTCCAAGGCTTCACCATTTTGGATGTTGTCTTTCAGAAGTACTATGTGTTTTCTCAGATTTTTATTCGCTATTAAAAGTTCAATCATCTGACCTTTAAGATCACAGTTCTTTGTGCATTTTTCACAAATAACAGCTGCTACTCTGTCCTCCTCCTTGAAAACTATGAACATGTTGCAACTGTGGCAAAGCAAGGTTGTGGTTATTGAGAGTGGACTTAACTTGAGAGGGAATTCGCTGGGCTGTTTGTGACCATCGTGGTTGACTAAAATGTATGATGATGCACGGAGAATCAACCGCCCCCAACCGACAGATCCACAACCATGCACCGCCCTACCGCCCAGCCGGACCGGGAGCGAAAGAAGGTCCACTTGCCTGATCTGCCAGCCGCCAACGCCAAGTGGGAGAGTAAAGGCAAAACCTCTTTCACAGGTGGGAAGGTGAGCGACGGAAAAATCACAGGGCTAAGTGTAGGGAAGCGCCGTGGTGGGAAAGCCAACCGGTGATCTGAAAATACCAAATGCTACTTCTGTCCGGCACACAGGCAGACTTAAAAGACCGGGGAGTAAAAGTCTTTGGGCAGAATCCCCAGCAATCCAGTCTTTCTGTAAGAACCACCATCGAGCTGTATCATTTTTTCAATGTTCGTACAAGTTAACAAGTAACTTCTAAAGCAAAAGAAACACGGTGCTCTTGTAGAGCTGCCATCAAACAATGTAGCTGCACTATAGGTATGTACATTCAGTCATTTGGGGCATTTGACTGCTCGGGCTGTTTCTTCCAATAATCGGCTTCGTCGTTGAAAGCGGGTGTTGAACATGCAGTCGCAGAGGGGTGGGGCCTGTAGGCTGCACAATGCAGACACCTGAATTTCCTTAGGACCAATGGGGACTTGCACAGCAAGACTGTGCTCTCCACAGCAAAAGGAGTTTGTTTCACTTAAGCACAAGTCATGTGTGGTGAGAAAAGGCACACACTATGCAGGATTATCAACTGAAGCAAAAGTGTTTCCTCTGGGGCTGAGCCTACTGCCGTGCTGAGTAGGATGAATGTGCAAATGAGAAAGGTCAGCAAAGCTTGCCTTGTGAGTCATCATTCATTTTCCACTTTCTTTAGACTGTGGTTTGATTTCATTTGGGATTTTTAAATCGTACATTAATTATACAGCATTAACAGTGTGGGCGTTCATGGAAATAATTTATATACTGTAAAAAGAAGAATAAACTGACACTTGCTTTCATTTTCAGACCTTAGTCATGGGCAGTGTGCTTTGATGTTTTGCAGAAACGTGCCTGCTGCTAAAACATCTACCAATCAGGAACAAGTGCCTGATTCCAGCAGCCTTCCTGAGCAGATTCATCCAGATGGTGATTTCATCCAAAATATGAATGTGTTCTTCATCGGTTGTACCTGAGGTAATACTGTACTTATCATACATCATCCCCCAAGCATTGCCAACACCTTAAAATGTTATGATTAATGCTTCAACAATCCAAAAGCAATCAGGTTGCATCTGTAGAGCCACTCCTACAGTGCATAGCCAGATTGTCCATTTAAAACTAAATTTAGTTGGGGACCAATCTGTGTCTGTGAATCTGGCCCATAAGGTATTGAATTGTTTTAGAAAATATTGGTCTAAATCTCTGGAAATCACAAATGATATAAGGAGTGTGTGTGTTTGAGTGAAATTCTGATATATGACAACATGGGATTAAAAGCCAAATATCTGCTTTAGTGCCAAGCAATATTTACTGGCTACTTAGTACTTATTGATTGCTATTAAAAAAAAAAAAATCCTGCATCGTAAAATGTGCAAATGATAAAAAAATAATTATGCTGTATCTTTCAGCCCAAAAATAACCTCAGTCATGCAATTTCAGCCCATTTTGTTGTTTTCATTAACGGTTTGAATGTCATAAGAATTGACAGTGCCAATCTGTAGGATTATTTATTTTGAACAATATGAATAATATCTAATGTGTTTCTGAATGCCAGTCATTACATTACAGAAGATAGGAATTTAATGAGCTGTACCAATATGTGGTCTATTTATAGTTGCAAACAGCTTGATAGGAAAAGTTGGTGACTTGGTTGTGATATGGTCATTCCTTTATAATTAGACTTGGCTTTACTTTTTTTTATTCAAATCAGATTCTTAATGGCACATTCTCTTCATATTCCATATTTAATTGACATGTATTTACTTGCTGAGTGATTTCTTTTGATTGAGAAGTTTAATAAAAAGTAAAGGTCGGGAAGAGGTGTTAGACAGTGATATGAAATCTCTTGGCATGAGAAAAGAAAGCGGTGAATTACAAATGGTACTGTAAGCTTCGTCAAACGAATACTTGCATGATTTCAGATTACCTTTTTCACATCAAATGGAAATATCAAAAAAGGTTAAATATGTTGCTCTAAAAAGAATGCTGTATCTTTCAGCTCAAAAATAACCTCTGTCATGCAATTTCAGCCCATTCTGTTGTTTTCATTAGCAAATTGAATGTCATAAGAATGTTTATTTTGAACAACTTGAAGAAAATCTAATGTGTTTCTGAATGGCAGTCATTACATTACATATTGTCTTACCCAGGAATCGAACCTGTGACCTTTACAATCTTACATTTAGAATTTACAAGACTAGCTCCTTACCCATTATACAACTCTGCCACCCACAGTCAGACTCACATAGGCTACATTGCCCAACATAAAATAGACAAGGTTCAATTGGCTACATTGAAACTGGCAGCATCAAATTGATCTAAATTACTACAATAATGGGGACAGGACTCTGTCAGCCCTCCAGAGCTTCAGATCTGACACAGCCAAATATACTTAATTGCAGGTATTAAATGTTTTATGAAATGGAAGAGCATGTCAAAGATTAAACAGAATAATGATGTTACTGTCATTTCATGGAGTGACATGTAGCTCATTTGCAATGCAGCTGTGAAGCATTCCACACGAAAGTCAAAGCGTAAGACACTAACACTGATCCAGTAACTCATATAGGGCTATAGTTTAATGATCTGAGCGCACGGTCTAAAGCGCATGGCGCAAGTGCATTTAGGGCGTATACAAATCCACTTTTGCTAGTTTAACCGCGGATAATCTGAGCGCAAAGTAAGGCACATGGTTCAAAGGGGTTGTACTTAGTCTCTTAATTAATCATAGGTGCGTTTTGGGCATAATATGAGATAAACCAATCAAAGTGTCATCTCCCAATCCCTTTAAAAGCCAGATGCACTTGCACCTTGGCGGATTGCTATTATAATGGCGGATTTGCCAAGTAGTAGGAAAGAACGCTTCCCAGCAGAGAAAATAACAGTATAATACTGCACCATTGACTTAAGACCAAGTTTTTGTTGGTCAATCGCGCAATTGCTTTCCGCAAGATAGCAATGCGCCAACAATGCACCTGATGACACCTCATTTTAAGACCAACACGCCCATGGGCGCTCAGATGGGAGCAAGTATATTTGCTATTTAAACAACGTAGGCACTGGATGGGAAAATAACTGCGTCTAACTGAAACTAGCAAAGACACTTGCGTTGCGCTTGGTGCCGCTTTGCACCGGGTATGAGATAGAGCCCTTAGAGTCTGACTTTCTACACGAATCTGCTTAATCTAATAAATTTATATCTTGTGGCAGTTGTAAGTGTAAATTACAAATGAGTTTTTTTTTACCATGTGTAAAGTGAATTAACATTTCCAGGGAAACAATGTAGAACATAACATGCTGTCATGCGGATGAGAAAAGTAGGTATGGACCTTGCTCAAGACGTGCTTAATTCAACAGCATCATCAGGGTGATCTCACGTCACTCTGAGACCGAAGTATTGCAGTATCCCTTTAGCTTTCTAAACGTCTTTGAAACATATTTCCTTTACCAAAGCAGTTCGTGAAAATAAATATATGGTAAATACGTGAGCAACATGGAGTAATGCATTTAATGGAATTTCTCACTTGTTCAGATTTCTAAAATTGTCCCACTTAAAACAACTCAGCTATTTTAAATGTAATATACCAAAAATAAAAACTGGAATCTAAAGAACAACCTGGAACAATTCCCTGGTTCTCTGGTCTCATGTTTTCATCAACCATGCCTCAATTGTGAAGTCACAAAGAGACTTATTTGTGTCCTGGCAATGCCACAATTTCACAGAGGTGATGAGTGTCCACCTTCTAGCAACAAGATTCAAACCACACTGACTAAAGTAGTGTATGCTTGCAGCTGTGTACCAGCTGTGTACTAGAAGATTGAGTTTTTTATTTCAGTCTGTTATTTTACATTTGACGTTTTATTTAGTCAATTTCATTTTATGGACCTATTTCTGGCTCTGTGGATATTCAAGGAATATGGAGGTTAGGTCCCTGCTAGCGCTTGCATTCTGCAGTTTGGAGTGCTGCTCGCTGTGAGAACACATTGGAAGCTTGGAAGATCAAAGAATGGTGCGTGCATTTCATTTTTTGCATTTTTTTTTTTTTTTTGCAGACGTCAAATCACTGGAAGTTATGCCTTTATCCTTCAATCAATGGTCGGTTTTAGTGTCTGTTACTTTTCATTAGAATAAGATTTGATCTAGATAAGGTTTATCCAGTTTTAACCTGTGTACAAATAATGTTCTTTTACTTTGCAATGCTAATCCACAGACAATGTGATTAGCTGTCACATAGTTTACTATGAATATATACGGAAATCAAGTTTGAATATCATTTTAAGGTTTGCTTTGAAATGGAAACTCACATGTTCACATTTGATGAAAATGACCATATTAACTTTATAACCAATAATTAATTCTGCCATAATTTACAAAAAAGCAAGCCCGAGACATTTTAGGAAGAGTGACAAACATTAATCTGTTATTAATCTGATTCATGTTACTGGGAACTTAAATAAGCAAAATGTTGAGGCTAACACGTTGTCGTTGTTGTTGTCGTCGTCGTCGTCCTCCTCCTCCTCCTCCTCCTCCTCCTCCTTCTTCTTCCCCTTTTTCTTCTTTTTCTTCTTCTTCTTCTTTAGCCAGCAGCCATACCACCATGCACCCTGCTCCTGCCAAATGGCTGAATCTAAGCAAGTGTGGGCTTGGTTAGTTCTTGGATGGGACACCACCCAGGAATACTGAGTTGTTGCTGTCTTTCGGATGAGATGTTAAACTGTGGTCCTGACTCACTGTGGTCATTAAAGATCCCATGACATGTCACAAAGAGTAGGGGGTTACCTGATGTCCTGGCTAAATTCCCAATCTGACTTTCTCAAACTTTCCACCAAATAATCCCCAGATTTAATTGCCTAAAAAATATATATTCTCTCCCTCTTCACCTTAACTAATGTGTGGTGAGCATTCTGGTGTAAAATGGTTACTGTGCATCACCCAGATGGGTGCTACACATTGGTGGTGGGTGAGATGAGTTCCCACTCATCACTGTAAAGCACTTTGAGTGTTAGGGAAAGCGCTATATTAATGCAATGATTCATTCATTATTGCTATTATTATTAATCTTTTTTATCTATTCATTTTTTTTACATTTATTTTGGAATTAATTTCTGAAAATGTGTAACATTGAAGAACATAATGGGTACAACTGTATGGGCAAAAAAAAAAACACATGGAGAAGTTTTGGCGCAATACTGAAAGAAAAATGACTACTTCTTCATTTTAAATAGAGAACAGCTTATATGAGAATGACTTCAAGATTTCTGTGGGAATACATGAAAAAAAACTGAGTTCTTACTAACTAAATCTAATTACCAACAGCAAATTGACTTAACTGAATGAGAAAGATGGATTCTGCAAAAAACACACAGAATATTTATTATTCATGATCTCCCTTTTTCCTATTAATTTTTGTGATATAAAAAAAATGAATAAAAAAGAAATTAGATATTTTATGAATATTTGTTTCGGGATTTTAGTAAAAATGGGCATAGACTTCAAGAGACTATCAACAGCATTACAGAATTACAATTAAACAAATACTGTAATGTACTGACTGTACTAGCAGGACATTCGAACACACAAGTGTTTCAGCAATGAAGTGTGCTAGCTGTTCTGTAATGATGCAGGGTGCATGCACTCTTTGAGGGTAAGTTTGGACCATTTCAGCACATATTATAGCATTGCTGTCCTGCTGAGTGGTGGGGGTATTTCAGGAATACCCTGTCCAAAGAGTATGAGTATTCAGCCATAACACTTACAAACATATGTCACAGGTTTCCCAGTTTGAATCCAGTTCACCATTCATGGGGTATTGCGGAGTGCTGCCTGAGACAAGGTTTTTAACTTTCATCAGCTAAGTGTACGATGATAGACTATTTTGTGGAAGAGTAGAGATCCTCCTGCAGAATTCAGATTCATATACTGGCTTACTAGCAACACATGGTGACCCATCACCCTATTCACATAATGACTTTACATTGGTGTTGAAGTTTTTGGCTTACTACCTGTAGTACAGTAATCATACAATTACTTCAATTGCAGACGAAATGGCTTAGAGCATATAATCAATTGCATTGTATCATATGAAAACTATTTAGCCTACAACATGGAAAAATACATTGTAAAAACATCCATTTGGGGCCAGATGTTTTAGCTACATACTATCTGAACGACGTGTAAACAATATACAATACAAACATGCATGATAATACGTGTATACATTAAAACAGAAATGTTTTAATGAAATGCTTGAAACACAACTTGAAGCCACTGAAACAAAGATGTGATAGATCAAAGATAAATAAACAAATAATTTACCAAATTCTTGAGGCCTCTGAGATCAAACCTATTAAGGCAGAGCTAGGCATCTTTAGGGACACGTTTAATTATGTGGAAGGAACATGTTTGTTTGCGTCTGTGTTAGTCAAAATGTGTACAAAATGGAGCAAAGAGACTTTCGCTCTCATATGTGACTACCTATGGGAATGATCTCTTCCTGTCTTCAACTCTGATGCCGACAAAGTCACAGAAAATATTCTGTTCAATGCTTTGCTCAACGACACATATGCCAATTAACAGTGATATGAATTATCCCATCATCCCATTGACATAAAAATGTGCTGTGAGTTTTATTCTCAAAATGTGTTTGTTCTCTGATCAAGTAATAAATAGGTTGTTGGCAAAATGCTCCTTTTTAAACAGCCAATCATTCTCTATTTTCATTATTTGTGAACATAAATCAGAAAGTAATCAAACTCAAATATTAATATTATAATGGAATGTTACTTCAACTTCAAATGCATACAATTTTCAGCAGCAATTCTGGATATTACAGAATTTAAATATACTGAAAATATAGGCACAAGATTTGGGAAAATATAATAATATTTCCATTTTCAGATACTGCGGTAATTCTAAAAGTTCCAATTTTTTTACAGTATGCTGCAGTGTATTCGGTTTCTGTAAGGGATCAGCTTATATATTCAACCTCATTATTACATGGTCAGGAGGCTTATGTAAAAATACTGAATACCTGTTTCCAGTGTCTTGGTCAACTACATAGAAGACCCATGGAAGACTGCATGTTAACATGTATACTTACTAGATTGAAAAAACACAATTTCTGAAAAATATGGCAGTATTTATTCTCTCTCTCTCTGCCAATGTCTTTATCCCTATTATTGTTTTCTATTTATACATTTTACATGGTTTGTATGCACTTTTATGAGTTATTTACGGCTGGATTTACTAATGGGATGCAGAGTGACCAGTTAAATTATGACCAATATGTGACCATTGACAAATTGTTAAAAATTACCTAATTTACCAATAATATTTGACAATAATAGAACGGATTGTTCATGTGTGGTAGTCATTGCGTATGCTTCTGATAATAACTTCTTCATGGTGCTCTACGTCCTATGGAATTCATTAAATTGTTCATCGGTATTATAAAAAAAAACTGCTTAATTTTTAAGATGGATGTTGTCTTTGTTTCATTTTAATTTACCTGATTAGAAAACGTTTTTTGAAACTGCCGTAACTGCCATACCTCCATGCACCTTGCTACTGTCAAATTACTGAAGTTAAGCAAATGTGGGTTTGTTTAGTGCTTGCGTAGCATGTGTAGTCCGTGCAGATTTCTTTTATTGACATTAAATGGAAAAGTGATGTGAATTTACTCACTAGCTGAAGGTGGCGGTACATAGCTAATCAGATTATGATGGAAGGTAATGATCTTGCATTACATTTTTATCAGAAAAATTGTTTCATATTATGCTTTGGAAAGACAAAGGTAACCTATTTATTTTCCGAATGGATTCTGAGCTATTAATTGATATGAACTTTATTTTCATGTGTTTTATTAAAATGACATTATTAAAATGACAATTTATTTCAGACAAAAAGAAGAAAAAAACAACACTATTTGGTGAATTGAGGGAATTGAGGAATAAAATAATCTTGAATGTACTACCTTACCTGTTCAGAAATGATTGACATCTTAAATTATGTCATGCGTACAACTATATTTGGCCCTCAAGTACCTTCCAACTCACTCCTGGAATATAAAATATTTAGAAATTCTCCCGTCTCCTCACCAGTAGTGAGAGGTTTCCAATATCAATGCACCAGCAAAAAATGTCCTCAATAAAGACTAAATGTGCTTTTAAGATCCCTTTGGTGGACACAGAAGCAGAAAAATTTAATGAGCTGTGCCAATAGGAGGTCTATTTATAGTTGCAAACAGCTTGCTAGAAAAAGTTGGTGACTTTGTGTGACATGGTCATGCCTTTATAATTAGACTTGGCTTTACTTTTTTTATTCAAATCAGATTATTAATGGCACATTCTGTTCATATTACATCTTTAATTGACATGTATTTACTTGCTGAGTGATTGCTTTTGATTGACAAGTTAATAAAAATAAAGGCTGGGAAGAGGTGTTAGACAGTGATATGAAATCTCTTGGCATGAGAAAAGAAAGCGGTGAATTACAAATGGTACTGTAGGCTTTGTCAAACAAATACTTGATGAATACTTGTATGATTTCAGATTACCTTGTTCACATCAAATGAAAATATCAGAAAAAGTAAAATATGTTACACCAAATTATCAGTGAAATTACTTTCATTGTAGAACATTTCTGTCATACTAAAGCGCCCATATATTCATAGGCTTTGTTTATGTGCATTATTGCAATTTTGGTTATACTAATATACTGTAGATATCTAGAGTGATTCTTAGAAAAATCTGTATATATTTTCAAAGCAAATTAACTAAACCATGTCAGTAGAGACAGTTGAGGGGTGCAAAAATTTGTAAAAGAAAATGGTTTGTGTTCACACTATTTGATACAACTAGGGAATGGAGCAGGAAGGTCTTCAGAGTTTGGATGGATAATTTTTCCTGTGGGGCCTCCGTTCAGTTTTGAGGAAACATGATTTATCCATATTTACCCATGTAATATACACTATATTACCAAAAGTATCTGGACACCCCTTGGTCTGGGGCTGTTTTCTATGGTTTGGAGTTAGGCCCCTTACACCGGGCACCCACCGCACGCGTAGCGTAAGCAGCACGGCGCGGCGCGTAGCGTGTCTACACTGGTTCCGTTTGTGTCGCGCAAAGGCTTGCTTAAAGCTCTATATTCCTAGTAGCTCTCGCAGTCTGCAGTGGGCTTACATCGTGTATTTCACGTTTGTTCACGACTGTTGATTTTGGGTTAAGTGAATACTTGGTGAGAGACCTTTTTCAGTTTGTTAATTTGGTAATATTTCGTTAACTCAAGTAAATATGTGAGAAAGTAAACGCTTTCAAGAATTACCATAAGCTTAAATCGCAACGTAGCCTGCATAATAATCAATCTCAAACTGTATTAATTTATTTGCTTGGTTAACAAGCGTGCCAATTTCATGAAGAATATGTAATGATCATAATAATAATAAATAATCCGTAATCAACCATTGGGAATTCCCGTGTCATCTTGTCATTCACGTCAAAACGTGTATAGGATCAGATTTAGTAAAATCAGCTAATCATCAAAAAGATAGCGTAACAGTTTAATCTTGAAGGGATATGAACACCACAACGCCATGAACACCATAAGCTTTGAAGTACAAGTGCAATAAAGGCTTGCTTACAACTTCATTTATAAAATAGGTGCATTTTCATCGGCAAGACCACTAAATAATCTGATTTTTTAAAGCTCTGTGGATTATCTGATTTTTATTAACAAGCCCTTTTTGAAAGCACGACGAACGAAGACATCGGAGAAGTCAAATAGACTGAGCAACGGTTGGTTAAAAACTACCTTCCAACACTCAAGCTAACAAACCGCTGCTCGGTGCATTCACTTCTACATCATTCAATAGGCTACGTCTTTCTGTGGTGTATTTTCAAATTTACCCCACCCCCTCCACAAAATAAGATAGCGAAACTAAGTTTGCCTTTTCCCCAGGTTCCAGTTTTTTTCTTTTTCTGCAAGGACCATACAAAAACGAAAAGGATTGTATTTTTTAGCTGCTTATAAAATATCTGGTGTTTATCTGGTTTTATCTTGTTCTCCACTACTGCAAGAGGGAACTAGGGACACACCCCCAGTAATATAAGGATGAAATATAAATCAGAACATGTATACCTAGCATTTTAGAGCATATTTCTGTGTATAAACAGGCCATCGTGACCGACGACAAGCCGAAAAAATAGAACAGAAGCGAAAAACTACGCTTCAGTTCGCTTGTGTCGCGCAAGCTTCGCAGCCGGTTCGCGACGCGTTTGCATCTGGTGGAGACGACGTCGCCCGCTGCCGTTGTAATAACAGTATTTCAACTATGCTTCAGTTACGCACGTAGTGCGCTCGCGGTAGATACGCGTGCGGTGGGTGTCCGGCTTTAGTTCCAAATCTTAACAATCACATTCTAGACGTTTTTGTGCTTCCCCATCAGTTTGGGGAAGGCCCTTTTCTGTTTCAGCATGACACATAGTGAGATCCATATAGAAATGGTTTTATCGAGAACAGTGTGGAAGAACATGACTGGCCTGCACAGAGCCCTGACTTCAATCCCATCCAACACCATTGGGATCAATTTGAAAGCCAACTGCGAGCCAGGCCTAACTGCCCAATCAGTGCCCAACCTCACAAATGCTTTTCTGGATGTATGGATGCAAACCTATTCAGCAATGCTCCAGAATCTAGTATAAAGCCTTCCCAGAAGAGTGGAGGTTATTATAGCAGCAAAACGTGAACCAACTTTATATTAATACCATTTTGGGTAAGATATTGAATGTCAGGTGTCAACATACTTTTGGCCATATTGTGCATCTTGATTCCTGCAAAGCTTATTAGGTTAAAATTAAAAACGTTATTTGGGCCTTATTCCATGATGGTGCGGTACTGAATTCTCCACAGGAAAATGCCCAGTGTTAATTCAGCTTATGGTTAGCACCATCCTGGGCTAAGTGAGGGCAAAATAGGTGACAGAGCTGTACCAGAACCTTCTATGTCCCATTTGGAGCCCAATTGAATGCTCTCCGGACCTTTGGATATATATTTTTTTTGTCATGACGATGCAAGAGTGTAAATGAAACATGAACATAAAGGAAACAACTAGGGCTACATTCAGCTTACGACTGCTGTGTTATACTGGTCCTCAGCCTGCTGGATCAAAAATGTGATCATGCTGTCCAATTACACTGGTCAGTGTGGTATGACTCATGACTTTTATTTCCATTTATGGTTTACAATGGTTTCTGGGAGCAGCAACCCAGGGAACAGTATTGATAAATCAGCGTAAGTTCAATGTGGGACTATTCAAAAGGAGGGGACTGATACAAATTTGTCTGTGGGTTCTTAGAGGGAGAACTTGTATGAGATATTTTCCACCCATCTCAACAGGCTTAAAGCCATGCAATGTATTCTGCTCCAAAAGCCTATGGTGGACTCGTTAATTGACTCATTGTCAAGGTACTGTGCCATCAAAGCAGCCTGAAAATATGGTTGCTGCCAATGCAAAGTCGACTTTGTGCTGAACAGAGTGAACAGTGTCTGTAGTATGAGCAGGGACAGAGTATTGTGTATGTGCTATAACATCATGGCAACAAGTTGATTTTCGAGACATACATACAGAACTAAATTAAATCTTCATCAAAACTTGATGTGTGCTATGGTGTTCAAGGTGGTTGTTAGAGTGTTGCTAGGTGGTTGCAATGGTGTTTTATGCGGTTGCTAGGGTGTTCAAAGTGGTTGCTAGGGTGTTGCTAGATAGTTGCAATGGTGTTTTACATGGTTGTTAGGGTGTTGCAAAGTAGTTGCTATGGTGTTTTACATGGTTGCTAGGGTATTCTAGGTGGTAGTTGGGTGTTGCAAGGTGGTTGCTATGGAATTGTAGGATGTTGCTAAGGTGTTCTAGGTGGTTGCTAGGGTATTCTAGGTGGTTGCTAGGGTGTTTTTAGGTGGTTGCAATGGAGTTGTAGATGGTTGCTAGGGTGTTGCTAAGTGGTTGCGATGGAGTTGTAGGTGGTTGCTAAGGTGTTCTAGGTGGTTGCTAGGGTATTCTAGGTGGTTGCTAGGGTGTTGTTAAGTGGTTGCGATGGAATTCAAAGCGGTTGGTAAGGTGTTGCAAGGTGCATGGTCTGGAGTTCTAGGCGGTTGCTAGGGTGTTGCTAGGTGGTTGCAATGGAGTTGTAGGCAGTTTCTAGGTGTTGCTAAGTGGTAGATATGGAGTTCAAGGCGGTTGCTAGGTTGTTCAAGGCAGTTGCTAGGGTGATGCTAGGTGGATGCTATAGAGTTCTAGGCAGTTGCAACGATGTTCTAGGTGGTTGCTAGGGTGCTGCTAGGTGGTTGCTATGGAGCTCTAGGTGGTTGCTAGGGATGCTAGGTAGTTGATATGGTGTTAAGGGCAGTTGCTAGCGTGTTCTAGGTGGTTGCTAGGGTATTGCTAGGTGGTTGCTATGGAGTTTGAAGCGGGTGCAAGGGTGTTGGGTTGCTAGGGTGTTGTATGTGGTTGATAGGGTGTTGGGCTGCTAGAGTGTAAAAAGATGGTTGCTTTGGTGTTCTAGGAGGGTAAAGGTTAGGATTACAGTTACAGCTGGGGTAAGGATTAGGTTTAGAGTTACAGCTATGGTTAGGGTTTGGGTTAAGGCTAGTGCTAGGGTTATGGCTAGGGTCAGGGCTAGGGTTAAGGATAGGTTTACAGCGAGGGTTAAGGTTAGGGTTACAGCTAGGGTTAGGGTTAGGTATACAGCTAAATGTAGGGTAAGGGTTACAGCTCAGCTAAGGGTTAGGGTTACAGCTAGGGTTAGGGTTAGGGTCACAGCTAGGGATAGCGTTAGTGTAACAGCTAGGGTTAGGGTTAGGCTTACAGCTAGGGATAGGGTTAGGGTAAGGGTGACAGTTATGGTTAGGGTTACAGCAAGGTATAGAGTAATGCTTTGGGTGACAACTAGGATTAGGGTTAGGGCTACAGCTTCGGTTAGCGTTAGGGTTGCAGCTAGGGTTAGGGTTAAGGTTAGGGTCACAGCTAGGGTTAGAGTTAGGGTTACAGCTAGAGTTAGGGTTAGGCTTAGAGCTAGGGTTAGGTTTAAGGGTACAGCTAGGACTAGGGTAAGGGGTACAGCCAGGATTAGGGATAAGTCTTCAGCTATGGTTAGGGAACGGGTTACAGCTAGTGTTAGGGTTAGGGTTAGGGTTACAGCTAGGGTTAGGGTTTGGGTTGCAGCTAGGGTTAGGGTTAGGGTAACAGCTAGGGTAAGGGTTAGGGTTGCTGCTAGGATTAAGGTGAGGGTTAGGGTTGCAGCTTGAGATAGGATTTGGGATAGGGGTACAGCTAGGATTAGGGATAGGGTTACAGCTAGGGTTAAGGTTAGGGTTAGGGTTAGGGTTAGAGCTAGGATTAGGGTTAGGGGTACAGCTAGGGTTAGGGTAAGGGGTACAGCCAGGATTAGGGATAAGTTTTCAGATAGGGTTAGGGTTAAATCTACGGTTAGGGTTAGGTGTAGGGTTCCAGCTAGGGTTTGCGTTAGGGTTACAGCTAGGGTTAGGGTTAGGGTCACAGCTAGGGATAGCGTTAGTGTAACAGCTAGGGTTAGGGTTAGGCTTACAGCTAGGGATAGGGTTAGGGTAAGGGTGACAGTTATGGTTAGGGTTACAGCAAGGTATAGGGTAATGCTTTGGGTGACAACTAGGATTAGGGTTAGGGCTACAGCTTCGGTTAGCGTTAGGGTTGCAGCTAGGGTTAGGGTTACGGTTAGGGTCACAGCTAGGGTTAGAGTTAGGGTTACAGCTAGAGTTAGGGTTAGGCTTAGAGCTAGGGTTAGGTTTAAGGGTACAGCTAGGACTAGGGTAAGGGGTACAGCCAGGATTAGGGATAAGTCTTCAGCTATGGTTAGGGAACGGGTTACAGCTAGTGTTAGGGTTAGGGTTACAGCTAGGGTTAGGGTTTGGGTTACAGCTAGGGTTAGGGTTAGGGTTAGCATTAGGGTTAGAATTACAGCTAGGGTTAGGGTTAGGGTTAGGGTTACAGCTAGAGTTAGGTTTAGAGTTACAGTTAGGGTTGCAGCTAGGGTTAGGGTTAGGATTGCATCTAGGGTTAGGGTTGCCGCTAGGGTTAGGGTCAGGGTTAGCATTAGGGTTAGAATTACAGCTAGGGTTAGGGTTAGGGTTAGGGTTACAGCTAGAGTTAGGTTTAGAGTTACAGTTAGGGTTAGGGTTGCTGCTAGGGTTAGGGTTAGGGTTAGGGTTAGGATTACAGATAGGGTTAGTGTTAGGGTTAGGGTTACAGCTAGGGTTAGGGTTAGGGTTAGGGTTAGCATTAGGGTTAGGATTACAGCTATGGTTAGGGTTAGGGTTGCAGCTAGGGTTAGGGTTAGGGTTAGAGTTACAGCTAGAGTTATGGTTAGGGTTAGGGTTACAGCTAGGGTTAGGGTTAGAGTTACAGATAGGGTTAGGGTTGCTGGTAGGGTTAGGGTTAGGGTTAGGGTTAGGATTACAGCTAGCGTTAGGGTTAGGGTTAGGGTTACAGCTAGGGTTAGGGTTAGAGTTACAGTTAGGGTTAGGTTTGCTGCTAGGGTTAGGGTTAGGATTACAGCTAGCTTTAGCATTAGGGTTAAGGTGAGAGTTATGTCTAGGGTTAGGGTTAGGGTTACAGCTAGGGTTCGGGTTAGGGTTAGGGTTACGTTTAGGGTTAGGGTTAGAGATTAGGTTAGGGTTAGGGTTAGAGTTACAGTTAGGGTTGCAGCTAGGGTTAGGGTTAGGATTGCATCTAGGGTTAGGGTTGCCGCAAGGGTTAGGGTCAGGGTTAGCATTAGGGTTAGGATTACAGCTAGGGTTACGGTTAGGGTTAGGGTTACAGCTAGGGTTAGGGTTAGAGTTACAGTTAGGGTTAGGGTTACTGCTAGGGTTTCGGTTAGGGTTAGGGTTAGAGTTACAGTTAGGGTTAGGGTTGCTGCTAGGGTTAGGGTTAGGGTTAGGGTTAGGATTACAGCTAGCTTTAGCATTAGGGTTTAGGTGAGAGTTATGACTAGGGTTAGGGTTAGGATTGCATCTAGGGTTAGGGTTGCCGCTAGGGTTAGGGTTAGGGTTAGCATTAGGGTTAGGATTACAGCTAGGGTTAGGGTTAGGGTTACAGCTAGGGTTAGGGTTAGAGTTACAGTTAGGGTTAGGGTTGCTGTTTGGGTTAGAGTTAAGGTTAGGATTACAGCTAGCTTTAGCATTAGGGTTAAGGTGAGAGTTATGACTAGGGTTAGGGTTAGGGTTACAGCTAGGGTCAGGGTTAGGGTTACAGCTAGGGTTATGGTTAGGGTTAGGGTTACAGCTAGGGTTAGGGTTAGGGTTAGTGTTACAGTTAGGGTTGCCGCTAGGGTTAGGGTTAGGGTTAACATTTGGGTTAGGATTACAACTAGGGTTAGGGTTAGGGTTAGGGTTACAGCTATGGTTAGGCTTAGGGTTAGGGTTACAGCTAGGGTTAGGGTTAGGGTTACAGTTACAGTTAGGGTTGCAGCTAGGGTTAGGGTTAGGATTGCATCTAGGGTTAGGGTTGCCGCTAGGGTTAGGGTTAGGGTTAGCATTAGGGTTAGGATTACAGCTAGGGTTAGGGTTAGGGTTAGGGTTACAGCTAGGGTTAGGGTTAGAGTTACAGTTAGGGTTAGGGTTGCAGTTAGGGTTAGGGTTAGGGTTAGGATTACAGCTAGCTTTAGCATTAGGGTTAAGGTGAGAGTTATGACTAGGGTTAGGGTTAGGGTTACAGCTAGGGTTAGAGTTTCGGTTAGGGTTAGGGTTAGAGTTACAGTTAGGGTTGCAGCTAGGGTTAGGGTTTGGATTGCATCTAGGGCTAGGGTTGCAGCTAGGATTATGGTTAGGGTTAGCATTAGGGTTAGGATTACAGCTATGGTTAGGGTTAGGGTTACAGCAAGGGTTAGGGTTAGAGTTCCAGTTAGGGTTAGGGTTGCTGCTTGGGTTAGGGTTAGGGTTAGGATTACAGCTAGCTTTAGCATTCGGGTTAACGTGAGAGTTATGAGTAGGGTTAGGGTTAGGGTTACAGCTACGGTCAGGGTTAGGGTTACAGCTTGGGTTAGGGTTAGGGTTAGGGTTACAGCTAGGGTTAGGGTTATGGTTAGAGTTACAGTTAGGGTTGCAGCTACGGTTAGGGTTAGGATTGCATCTAGGGTTAGGGTTACTGCTAGGGTTAGGGTTAGGGTTAGGATTACAGCTAGCTTTAGCATTAGGGTTTAGGTGAGAGTTATGACTAGGGTTAGGGTTAGGATTGCATCTAGGGTTAGGGTTGCTGCTAGGGTTAGGGTTAGGGTTAGCATTAGGGTTAGGATTACAGCTAGGGTTAGGGTTAGGGTTAGGGTTACAGCTAGGGTTAGGGTTAGAGTTACAGTTAGGGTTAGGGTTGCTGTTTGGGTTAGAGTTAAGGTTAGGATTACAGCTAGCTTTAGCATTAGGGTTAAGGTGAGAGTTATGACTAGGGTTAGGGTTAGGGTTACAGCTAGGGTCAGGGTTAGGGTTACAGCTAGGGTTATGGTTAGGGTTAGGGTTACAGCTAGGGTTAGGGTTAGGGTTAGTGTTACAGTTAGGGTTGCCGCTAGGGTTAGGGTTAGGGTTAGCATTTGGGTTAGGATTACAGCTAGGGTTAGGGTTAGGGTTAGGGTTAGGGTTACAGCTATGGTTAGGCTTAGGGTTAGGGTTACAGCTAGGGTTAGGGTTAGGGTTACAGTTACAGTTAGGGTTGCAGCTAGGGTTAGGGTTAGGATTGCATCTAGGGTTAGGGTTGCTGCTAGGGTTAGGGTTAGGGTTAGCATTAGGGTTAGGATTACAGCTAGGGTAAGGGTTAGGGTTAGGGTTACAGCTAGGGTTAGGGTTAGAGTTACAGTTAGGGTTAGGGTTGCTGCTAGGGTTAGGGTTAGGCTTAGGGTTAGGATTACAGCTAACTTTAGCATTAGGGTTAAGGTGAGAGTTATGACTAGGGTTAGGGTTAGGGTTACAGCTAGGGTTAGGGTTAGGGTTAGAGTTACGGTTAGGGTTAGGGTTAGAGTTACAGTTAGGGTTAGGGTTAGGGTTACAGTTACAGTTAGGGTTGCAGCTAGGGTTAGGGTTAGGATTGCATCTAGGGTTAGGGTTGCTGCTATGGTTAGGGTTAGGGTTAGCATTAGGGTTAGGATTACAGCTAGGGTTTGGGTTAGGGTTAGGGTTACAGCTAGGGTTAGGGTTAGAGTTACAGTTAGGGTTAGGGTTGCTGCTAGGGTTAGGGTTAGGGTTAGGGTTAGGATTACAGCTAGCTTTAGCATTAGGGTTAAGGTGAGAGTTATGACTAGGGTTAGGGTTAGGGTTACAGCTAGGGTTAGAGTTTCGGTTAGGGTTAGGGTTAGAGTTACAGTTAGGGTTAGGGTTAGAGTTACAGTTAGGGTTGCAGCTAGGGTTAGGGTTTGGATTGCCTCTAGGGCTAGGGTTGCAGCTAGGATTATGGTTAGGTTTAGTATTACAGCTATGGTTAGGGTTAGGGTTACAGCAAGGGTTAGGGTTAGAGTTCCAGTTAGGGTTAGGGTTGCTGCTTGGGTTAGGGTTAGGGTTAGGATTACAGCTAGCTTTAGCATTCGGGTTAACGTGAGAGTTATGAGTAGGGTTAGGGTTAGGGTTACAGCTACGGTCAGGGTTAGGGTTACAGCTTGGGTTAGGGTTAGGGTTAGGGTTACAGCTAGGGTTAGGGTTATGGTTAGAGTTACAGTTAGGGTTGCAGCTACGGTTAGGGTTAGGATTGCATCTAGGGTTAGGGTTGCTGCTAGGGTTAGGGTTAGGGTTAGGATTACAGCTAGCTTTAGCATTAGGGTTTAGGTGAGAGTTATGACTAGGGTTAGGGTTAGGATTGCATCTAGGGTTAGGGTTGCCGCTAGGGTTAGGGTTAGGGTTAGCATTAGGGTTAGGATTACAGCTAGGGTTAGGGTTAGGGTTAGGGTTACAGCTAGGGTTAGGGTTAGAGTTACAGTTAGGGTTAGGGTTGCTGTTTGGGTTAGAGTTAAGGTTAGGATTACAGCTAGCTTTAGCATTAGGGTTAAGGTGAGAGTTATGACTAGGGTTAGGGTTAGGGTTACAGCTAGGGTCAGGGTTAGGGTTACAGCTAGGGTTATGGTTAGGGTTAAGGTTACAGCTAGGGTTAGGGTTAGGGTTAGTGTTACAGTTAGGGTTGCCGCTAGGGTTAGGGTTAGGGTTAGCATTTGTGTTAGGATTACAGCTAGGGTTAGGGTTAGGGTTAGGGTTAGGGTTACAGCTATGGTTAGGCTTAGGGTTAGGGTTACAGCTAGGGTTAGGGTTAGGGTTACAGTTACAGTTAGGGTTGCAGCTAGGGTTAGGGTTAGGATTGCATCTAGGGTTAGGGTTGCCGCTAGGGTTAGGGTTAGGGTTAGCATTAGGGTTAGGATTACAGCTAGGGTAAGGGTTAGGGTTAGGGTTACAGCTAGGGTTAGGGTTAGAGTTACAGTTAGGGTTAGGGTTGCTGCTAGGGTTAGGGTTAGGGTTAGGGTTAGGATTACAGCTAGCTTTAGCATTAGGGTTAAGGTGAGAGTTATGACTAGGGTTAGGGTTAGGGTTACAGCTAGGGTTAGGGTTAGGGTTAGAGTTACGGTTAGGGTTACGGTTAGAGTTACAGTTAGGGTTAGGGTTAGGGTTACAGTTACAGTTAGGGTTGCAGCTAGGGTTAGGGTTAGGATTGCATCTAGGGTTAGGGTTGCCGCTAGGGTTAAGGTTAGGGTTAGCATTAGGGTTAGGATTACAGCTAGGGTTAGGGTTAGGGTTAGGGTTACAGCTAGGGTTAGGGTTAGAGTTACAGTTAGGGTTAGGGTTGCTGCTAGGGTTAGGGTTAGGGTTAGGGTTAGGATTACAGCTAGCTTTAGCATTAGGGTTAAGATGAGAGTTATGACTAGGGTTAGGGTTAGGGTTACAGCTAGGGTTAGAGTTTCGGTTAGGGTTAGGGTTAGAGTTACAGTTAGGGTTAGGGTTAGAGTTACAGTTAGGGTTGCAGCTAGGGTTAGGGTTTGGATTGCATCTAGGGCTAGGGTTGCCGCTAGGATTATGGTTAGGGTTAGAATTAGGGTTAGGATTACAGCTATGGTTAGGGTTAGGGTTACAGCAAGGGTTAGGGTTAGAGTTCCAGTTAGGGTTAGGGTTGCTGCTTGGGTTAGGGTTAGGGTTAGGATTACAGCTAGCTTTCGCATTCGGGTTAACGTGAGAGTTATGAGTAGGGTTAGGGTTAGGGTTACAGCTACGGTTAGGGTTACAGCTTGGGTTAGGGTTAGGGTTACAGCTAGGGTTAGGGTTAGGGTTAGAGTTACAGTTAGGGTTGCAGCTACGGTTAGGGTTAGGATTGCATCTAGGGTTAGGGTTGCCGCTAGGGTTCGGGTTAGGGTTAGCATTAGGGTTAGGATTACAGCTAGGGTTATGGTTAGGGTTAGGGTTACAGCTAGGGTGAGGGTTAGAGTTACAGTTAGGGTTAGGGTTGCTGCTAGGGTTAGGGTTAGGGTTAGGGTTAGGATTACAGCTAGCTTTAGGGTTAGGGTTTGGGTTAGAGTTACAGTTAGGGTTAGGGTTGCTGCTAGGGTTAGTGTTAGGGTTAGGGTTAGGATTACAGCTAGCTTTAGCATTAGGGTTAAGGTTAGAGTTATGACTAGGGTCAGGGTTAGGGTTACAACTAGGGTTAGGGTTAGGGTTAGAGTTACAGTTAGGGTTAGAGTTGCTGCTAGGGTTAGGGTTAGGGTTAGGGTTACAGCTAGGGTTAGGTTTAGAGTTACAGTTAGGGTTAGGGTTGCTGCTAGGGTTAGGGTTAGGGTTAGGGTTACAGCTAGGGTTAGGTTTAGAGTTACAGTTAGGGTTAGGGTTGCTGCTAGGGTTAGGGTTAGGGTTAGGATTACAGATAGGGTTAGGGTTAGGGTTAGGGTTACAGCTAGGGTTAGGGTTAGAGTTACAGTTAGAGTTAGGGTTAGTGATAGGGTTAGGGTTAGGGTTACAGCTAGGGTCAGGGTTAGTGTTACAGCTAGGGTTACGGTTAGGGTTAGGATTACAGCTAGCTTTAGCATTAGGGTTTAGGTGAGAGTTATGACTAGGGTTAGGGTTTGGATTGCATCTAGGGTTAGGGTTGCCGCTAGGGTTAGGGTTAGGGTTAGCATTAGGGTTAGGATTATAGCTAGGGTTAGGGTTAGGGTTAGGGTTACAGCTAGGGTTAGGGTTAGAGTTACAGTTAGAGTTAGGGTTAGTGATAGGGTTAGGGTTAGGGTTACAGCTAGGGTCAGGGTTAGTGTTACAGCTAGGGTTACGGTTAGGGTTAGGATTACAGCTAGCTTTAGCATTAGGGTTTAGGTGAGAGTTATGACTAGGGTTAGGGTTTGGATTGCATCTAGGGTTAGGGTTGCCGCTAGGGTTAGGGTTAGGGTTAGCATTAGGGTTAGGATTACAGCTAGGGTTAGGGTTAGGGTTAGGGTTACAGCTAGGGTTAGGGTTAGAGTTACAGTTAGGGTTAGGGTTGCTGTTTGGGTTAGAGTTAAGGTTAGGATTACAGCTAACTTTAGCATTAGGGTTAAGGTGAGAGTTATGACTAGGGTTAGGGTTAGGGTTACAGCTAGGGTCAGGGTTAGGGTTACAGCTAGGGTTATGGTTAGGGTTAGGGTTACAGCTAGGGTTAGGGTTAGAGTTACAGTTAGGGTTGCAACTAGGGTTAGGGTTAGGATTGCATCTAGGGTTAGGGTTGCCGCTAGGGTTAGGGTTAGGGTTAGCATTATGGTTAGGATTACAGATAGGGTTAGGGTTACTGTTAGGGTTAGGGTTAGGGTTATGACTAGGGTTTGTTTTAGGGTTGCAGCTAGGATTAGGGTTAGGGTTAGAGCTAGGGTCAGGGTTAGGGTTACAGCTAGGGTTAGGGTTAGGGTTAGAGTTACAGTTAGGGTTGCAGCTAGGGTTAGGGTTAGGATTGCATCTAGGGTTAGGGTTGCCACTATGGTTAGGGTTAGCATTAGGGTTAGGGTTAGGATTACAGATAGGGTTAGAGTTAGGGTTTCTGCTAGGGTTAGGGTTAGGGTTATGACTTGGGTTAGGGTTAGGGTTCTGGCTAGGGTTAGGGTTAGGCTTAGGTTTACAGTTAGGGTTAGGGTTATGGTTAGGGTTTCAGCTAGGGTTCGGATTAGTGTTATGGTTACAGCTAGGGTTAGGGTTAAGTTTAGAGTTACGGTTAGGGTTCGGGTTAGAGATAGGGTTAGGGTTAGGGTTACAGCTGGTGTTAGGGTTAGAGTTAGGATTGCAGCTCGGGTTAGGGTTAGGGTTAGGGATACCTCTAGGGTTAGGGTTAGAGTTTGGATTTCAGCTTTTTTCAGAGTTAGGGTTCCAGCTGGGATGTGGGTTAGGGCTAAAGTTAGGGTTAGGGTTACGGTTAGGGTTACAGCTAGTGTTAGGGTTAGAGTTTCATTCATGGTTACAGCTATGGTTAGGGTTAGGGTTTCAGCTAGGGTTAGGAATAGGGTTAGTGTTACTGCTAGGTTTAGGGTTCGGGCTAGAGCTAGGGTTAGAGTTAGGGTTAGATCTAGGGTTAGGGTTAGGTGTAGGGTTACTGCTAGTGTTCATGTTAGCGTTGCAGCTAGGGTTAGGGTTATGGTTAGAGCTAAGGTTAGGGTTACAGCTAGGGTTCGGGATAGGGTTAGAGTTACAGTTAGGGTTGCTGCTAGGGTTAGGGTTGCCGCTAGGGTTAGGGGTAGGGTTAGCATTAGGGTTAGGGTTAGGATTACAGATAGGGTTAGGGTTAGGGTTACTGCTAGGGTTAGGGTTAGGGTTATGACTAGCGTTAGGGTTAGGGTTCCGGCTTGGATTAGGGTTAAGGTTAGAGCTAGGGTTAGGGTTACAGCTAGCGTTAGGGTTAGGGTTACAGTTACAGTTAGGGTTGCAGCTAGGGTTAGGGTTAGGATTGCATCTAGCGTTAGGGTTGCCGCTAGGGTTAGGGTTAGGGTTAGCATTAGGGTTAGGGTTAGGATTACAGCTAGGGTTAGGGTTAGGGTTAGAGTTACAGTTACAGTTAGGGTTAGGGTTAGGTTTGCTGCTAGGGTTAGGGTTAGGGTTAGGATTACAGCTAGCTTTAGCATTAGGGTTAAGGTGAGAGTTATGCCTAGGATTACGGTTAGGGTTGCGGCTAGGATTAGGGTTAGGTTTAGAGCTAGAGCTAGGGTTAGGCTTAGGGTTACAGCTAGGGTTAGGGTTAGGGTGACAGCTAGGGTTAGGGTTGTGCCTACAGCTCGGGTTAGGGTTTTAGTTAGGGTTAGGTTTTGGGTTTCAGCTAGCGTTTGGGTTAAGGTTTGGGTTACAGCTAGTGCTCATCTTAGGGTTAGGGTTTCATCTATTGTTAGGGTTTGTTTTACAGCTATTGTTTGGGTTAGTGTTAGGGTTTCAGCTAGGGTTAGGTTTTGTATATTATTCTATATGATAAATCTATGCTTCTTCTATGACTAAAATTTCTTAATAACGTCAATCTACAGTGTTCATATTTACCAAAGATATCAGTCAAAGACGTGACATATGAGCTACAGCATTGTACCTATGGAAAATGCCAAGTCAACTCAGTGAAAAAATAATTTTTGGTTTGTTCCAAAAATGAGAAGAAGGAAGTGACTGTTTGTGTTTCATATGTGAAATACAGCCCAACATCCATTTAGTCATGCAAGGAGATGATGTGGGTACCTTACATTTCATGGTGGGTTCCAGTCTAGCAATAACATTAAAAACAGCTGCGCGAAGCGTATCTGGAACAGCTATTTCAGTCCATTACCACAGACAAATTTTATGGAGGATCATGCTTTACCTGAACTTCTACACAGGGACTTAAAGTGGTCTGATGTTTTGATCCAAAGAGTTTGTGCATATAGGCTGTCTTTTGTGTCTCAGTCAGCCCTTACATTGTAGGTGGTCTAACATCTGAAGCACACGTGGCAAATGAGATTTGAGGATGCAGTTGCAGTTGAAGGACAAGAATTCCTTTGATTTGTTAACAAGAAGCATGGAGTAGTAGTGTTCAACATGATTTTTCATACCTAGATCAAAGTAACTTTAATTCTCTGCATCATATTTTTCTCCTGCAAACTAAAAATGTTTACGGTATCACTGAGTATTTCAAAATCTCAAATACTAAGCCAGAAACCAAGCCTTTTTCTAAGCTGTTATTATCTCTGTGTGTACCTAATTCTTCAGGAATATTATCAAACTCCTAAAAGGGCACATCTTAGCAGGTATGATTCCTCCAGTAAGAACTGGCTCAAACTGCAGGCTTTTCAAAGAGCATTTGGTGACTCACGCCACTGTGCCAGACTTGTGTCATTGTCCCCTGCTGGCTATCACAAAAGGTCAAAGAGCAGCAATAAAGAGTATAGAGCCCAGGAATGTGTCCAGGGCACTATCCTCTGCCCTTCATGTCCCCAAGGTCCTCCAATATGCTATATTACTAGGAGAGATCACATCACACCCAAGGGAACTGGAATGAAACCAATAGCAGCTTTATGGAGAGCCAGGAGAAGGTAGCATGCCCTTTAGTTTGATGATGCAGGACCAGGAAATATGAACCTTTTTTCTGTACAATCAGGATGTGCCAGAACATGAATTTTTCCAGTTGCCAAAGAACTGCAGTTACATTTCAGAAAGCTGAAATGTATGCTAAGAAGAATTCATTCTACCATTTTTTGGGCAGAAAATCATAAAACTAAACAATTAAAACTAAAATATATGCAAAATATTACACCAAAAATGAAAATACACCATGTCCCCATTTAAATGCAATGACTGGAGTCATTAATAAAACAAAAGCAACAGTGCCATTGTGTATACATCTAAACATGCAGTTAAATGTTTTCTCTACACATTGAAATATCCATTTATTCATTAACAGTTCAAAAAGCAGTTTAAGTTCAATGTTGTAGTCAAAGGCTGCCTACGCGTCTGCAAAATGCTGCTTCGCTTTTAATGTTCCTTCATAAATGCAGTGTTTACCCCGTCTATGTTTTCTTGGTCGAAAGCTTTCAGTTCCTCTGTAATTGACGCACATTGGCTACATTCTTAATGACATTAAGGTGAGGTAGATTTATTCTGCATCAACTGTTTCCTTGTGTTTCCCTCCAAGGGTGCATTTAAAGTCAGGCCTGACACAAAGAGTTCTCATGAAATGCTCAGCGAGCAGTATGGCAGCAAATTCAGTACGAAACCTGCAAAGACGAAAACGAGACCTCGCTCGAGAAAAAGGCACTCTGCGTGAGCAGAAATTCTCTCCACACCAGCAAAAGGCTCGCTACCTGTAAAAATTCCCCCCATATGAGCAATGTTAACTCTAACACATTCACAAGTTGATATCGATTTTCAAAGATAGCTGCTGCATTGCATCATGCGGCAAAGATGGTAAAACACCAGGGGAGGCTAGATAGATATATTGTAACCAGAAAATTGGAATGATGTAATGAGGCAACTAGCTTAAAAAAGATCAATATCAACTTGGGATGGCAGAAGCTGAAATGTCTGATAAAGAACATCTGTTTTATATTGAATATCTTGATTACATCAACACCGAGATAGCTAAGCAGTTTGGTTTATTTATTCAATTTAGCGAGTGTCCACAAAGTAATGTTTTGCTTGGCTGTTATGCTACTGTATGTCATTCCTTGCAAAGACTGATGTCACTTGTGTGAAAGTTAGCGCTGTTCGCATTGAGAGAATTTTTAATTGAGGAGTGCCTTTTACTTTTGTTTGCATGTGAGGGCTCATTTTTGTCCTTGCCCTCGAGTTTTGTCACTGATTTGCCACCATATAGCAGCATTCTACTACTGTCTTTCATACAGTATATTATAGAACTGAGGGCACTTTCGTTAATCTCAGTGTTATTTGGTTTATTTACATATGTGTGAATAATGCTCATGCACAGGGTGTGCTATTACATGCTTAGTGGCACATGTGGCACTGTGACTTGTGGGGCTGTAACACGTGGCATGCAATACATTAACAGGCTTTCAGGGGTTGTTGCTGTTGCCAGGAGATTGATTGCATGTTGATCAAGCTTCATGTGAACAGGTTTGCTTTACCATGAGCAGGAGGGGCACGTTCAGACTGTTCTGCATGTTTTAAAGGATGACAGTGACATTATTTAGTGGTTAAAGAGGTGAGATTACATTCCAAAGGATGGATGCTGTACTATTCAAAGGAAGAGCACTACCATTGCACCTCTGCATCAATAGTTAATATGTATAAATGTAAGCTTATGTGCCTGTAAATCTGTACAAAAGAATGAATAATGGCTTTTGCAGTTATCAGAAACCAGTCTCACCAATGACCATTAAGAATGCTACAGTAATTCAAAACTTGACAACACTGACTAATTGGACTTTTAATATTGCAATCTTTATTTCTGTAAATGATTTTAAAAGGATATGGTGGGAATGAGCACTTTTGTTTTAAATCTAAGCTACCCTGAATAAATGTTTTGTATGAAGTATTTTGATTTATTAAAACTGTCAAGGCTGTCCATTTATTCTTGATGTCGTGACAGTCTAGGAAACCTCCGAACAGCCTTGACAAAACAAATATTTTTTCTTGAAATAGCTCTTCAAAACTTCCCATAGAAGACTGTCTCTGGATAGAATTTTACAATACACAACATAACAATGTCTATATGCACAATAGTTACATAGAATTTATCTTTGCAGACACAGATTAATTACATAGTAATTGCATAGATAATATTAACCCTTAAATGTTCAGTTGGAAGATTTTCTTTCTTTTTCATTTTAATTCTGACTAATCTATAATCATTCTTCTCTTCCCAAAGGAAGATTAAAATTTACAAAACAAAAAAAAAATTGGAACTGTTCAGTAATTATTCATAAGCGGACTCGCAGTAAACTCAGGGCACCATCTGTTTTTAGTTCTAGAATATCAAGCCCTCCATAATCTTTGTGCCTTCCTGGGGCAGTTTCTATCCCTCCCACTTCAAATGATTGATGCCACCATTATGTGACAAGTTATTAATCAGGTCCATGACTCTGCTCCACACAGCTGCTTCCTCACAGGCACTCTGCTTTTTGCCTTGGTCCGCATTTGTCTTCCATTTGCTGTTACCAAGTGGGAAAAATGTGTTCCATCAAAAATATGGTCAGATACCGCACTGTTCAAAGTTGTGATGGCGTGGGATAAAGCAGATTCATTAATACTGTGCTATACAGAATTAGCACGGGAAAAAGCAATGTCATTTTAAATCATTAAATAAATCATACATGTTCACAATATTAATTCCCATCATGAGTGTTTCACATGTTTTGGTCCAGGGGTTGACTTTAAATAAAATAAAGCCAATGAGAAATCATAACATGGAATGAAGCCTAACTTGGTGTATTTATTAGTGCTCCTTTTCATATTTACAGTATGCACCTATACAGTGATAAACCCCCACTGTACTCTCCATTCCCATTTGAATTAAAAGCAGGAAGTGCTACATTACCCAGTTGAACTGAACAAGGACTGTGCAGATGAAATTAGAGCTGGTTTCACTAAACGTGAAAAGCTGTTTTTCCATCACGGTGTTGTATCTGTATTCATGATCACTGTTAGTCCGTCACTGACATTTAACTATTTTTGTCATTAACAAAGTCTCAGCCTCTGTTACTGACACTATTACCATTACACTCACAGTTGGTAACACTCTCACAGACTCTGTCGTTCACACTTGGCCTCCATCACGAGTAGATAGGGGTTTAGAAAAAGAATGGATTTTGAAGCTACTGTAAACAAGATGAACAGAGGAAGATTCAGAATGCTGCTGCCCGACTTGTCTTCAACATTCCTAAATTCTCACACATCACCCTCCTGCTGAGGTCACTCCATTGGCTACGGGTCGCCACCAGGTTCAGATTCAAAGTCCTGACCCTCGCCGACACTGCAGCCAACAGGACAGCCTCTGCCTACATACAGAACATGATGCAATCCTACACGCCACCTCAACCACTCCTCTCTGCTGCAGCAGGGCGACTCGCATTTCCTGCCATTCGGTTGAATGGTTCTCGCTCGTCTCAACCACGGAGGTTCTCCACCCTAGCTCCCCCAGTGGTGGAACAAACTCCCTGGTCATCTACGAACCATCATCCACCGTGGTCAAATGACGCATCTCTTCAGACTGTACCTGGTTTGACTATCACTACTCTGAAGTGCACTCCCAAAATAGAATCGCACCTTATAATTTATATCCTTCTAATTTGTTCCTGTAGCACTTTCATGTTATACTTGTACCTCCATCCAACACTTATATTGCCCTTGTGTTATTATCTTGATGTTGCAGCTCATTGTCAGGCCTCCTAGTTTGACTTACCATAACTTTCTGACTTAGCCTATGCTTACTGTGTGAACTGGACTTAATGTGTTCATGGCTATGAATAACTGTTATGAATAACTGGTACGAGTATTGTACCTTATCAGACCTGTGTTTTATAGTTGTTCCAATGACCTTCAGTATGCACTAATTGTACGCCACTTTGGATAAAAGCATCTGCCAAAATAAATATAATGTAATGTAAACACAAAGCCAATGTAAATATTTCTGACTGCAGTGACAGCATTTGAAGTATTGACATGTCAGCAAATAGCCGGACAGGCTTTGTAAAAAGAACAAAATATTGATTATCATACAGTATTAGCCCACAAGGTTCAAGATTGCTGCAGAAGAACATTTTTCTAATTTGTTCTGTGACATTTTTCATCTCCACTGGCTGGTCACCAAGGTTAAATGGATTTGAGAACAATGTACCAAATTTTTTTCCTACTCTTTAGATAAATGGGAGAGATTATAGAATTCTCTGTTAGGTAGTCACAGCCATTGAAAAACACATTTTTAGCATGATTAGCTTACTGTTCAGTTTTATTCTTTTTATTGGGTACTAGTTAGAATAAAGCTTTATTATAACACTCAGGAAATCTATGTGGATACATGTGAATAGTCTTTTTTCTAACTCAAAAATGTTTGTTGCATTCAAGGTTGAACTTGAACTGATTACATTTCTATTTACATTTTTCATGGGAACAATTAGAAATAACATTGAAATCTGAATTATTTCATGTGCTACTATTCTAAAAAGTGAAATATTAGATGCCTGATGTCAGATGGCATAAAATAAAAGTATAAGATAACCCAAACAAGTTTAATACAGGCTGGAATGAAACTAGAAAAATGTCCTGATTATGTGACCTAGGAAACAGTTAACCTGTATTTTGGCCCTTATCCTCAAGTCATTACTGTAGCCACTTCAAAGTAGCCCACTCAGTGATAAGCAGAGAAAGAAATGCTACCATTTATAAAATTAAGGTCTGACTGAAGAGCTTGTTGGCTCAGTGGTGCAAGTCTGACAACCTATAAACCAGGACTGTCCTCCTCTTTACTCATTAATTCTGAACTAAAAGGTTGTAGGTGCAGATTTAGCCCTGCACTGAAACACCTGGATGCAACCAATCAAGGCCTTGACTGAAGTCCACGATTAGTGAATTAGTCGGATCAGGTTTCATACAAGGAAAAAACAATAGCTTGCACCCACATCATCTCAGATAAGATTGGACACCGCTGTGGTGATTGAGTCATTAATTCAGATGATTAAGGTACCGCAGTGTGTTTATTCCTGACCAAGTGGCTTCTGAATGTCCTGGTATCAGGCAAGAGGTTCTCTTGATCTGGCTACAGAGTTCATTTGTGTATTATACAAAAATTAAGTCCAAAATACAAGGATTTTAAATAAAAAAACTTGCTAAAACACCACTTTGGCTCATTGGTCAAGCTCTTAACCTATGGCTCTATGGTCTGATCATCACTTGTCAGACTGATTTAAGAAACATTTCATTGAAGCTGTATCTACACTGGACATGTAAAATCTGTTGACCACAAGTGTCACATTATATCTGAACAGCATGCCGCTTGTGTATGTACAGCTAGTGCATCAGCCAGTTATCTAGCATACATACTTGTAAAAGGAGAAGAAACACATTTTTACTACTTATTTAATGCTCATTTAATTTCAATACATTGAATTTTTAAAGAATTTGTTAGCTAAGTCGATTCAGATTGCTACAACAACATGCCATATATATGCCATATAAACCAAGCTTGACATATTTTTCCCATATTTTTACCCATATAAGAGTAGTGCCAATTAGAGCTCGCAGTAACTTCTGTTCCCTAATGCTCTAGTGAGAGACCGCCTTGAATAAAGACACAAAATAGAAGAAAAAAAATGCCAAAACACCATTGGTTACAAATTAACAAGTACATTTTTTAAAAATCAATGCAAAAAAAGTCTGCCCCCTACATTAACTGTAAGTGTTACATTGCTTGTGCCGGTAAGTTTGTCTGGTCTTGATTTTGGTAAGTGGTCAACTCAATCTGAATTCACAGCAAGTTGAGAGGAATGGCCTGGTTAGTCCTGTTCCAGGGCCCTGAACTGATTGGAAACTGTTGGGTTTCACGTTACGGTAGAGAACAGAATGTACTTCCTTTCGGAAAGGAATCACAGGCAGATCTGTGCACATTATTATGGAGATGCGTGAGGCACTTGCGCCCCAAGTGAATTATTTACGAGTGCCTGTGACAAACAGAGACATCAGCAGCCCCCGTGTCTTCACTCAGCAATCCGTGCTCCTCCTGCTAAACAGAAACGGAATGTTAACATGAACAGAACTGCACTGAAAACGGTCATTTCTATAATAGGAAAGTAGCCTGTCGCATTCTATATGAAATGCTACACATGGAAGGACATGGAAGGACGCTTTTACTTTTTTATTTGAATGTGACCAACGGCTAAAATAAATCTGTAAAAATACTCCTGTTGTATGGTGCCGTGAAGCAAATAAATATTTTCCGATTGTGCGATGGGAAGTGATGTGGCAAGATCTGAACAGAGTTTTGTTCAAAATATTTATAAAAGGGGGCCGTCTGGGTAGTTTAGAGGGATAAGCACTCGCCTACCACCACAGAGACGCAGGTTCAATCCCCGGCAGCGGTACTTCTGGCTTGGTCAGACGTTCCTATGAACACAATTGGCAGTGTTCACAGGTGGGAAGCCGGTGAGGGTATGAATCCTGATCATTAGCGACTCCTACTGGTTGGTCGTTCAGCAGGGAGGGGATCTGGGGGAGATAGCATGAACCTCCATGCGTTATGCTCTCCCAGTGAAACTCCTCGCTGTCAGGTGAAAAAAGAAGTGGCTGGTGACTCCACATGTATCGGAGGAGGCATGTGGTAGTCTATTCTCAATACTCATTTAGTAGTGGATCTAAACTGGGTTGCCACTATATTATTTGTTTCCAGCTAGCACCACCAGATAGCCAGCAAACAACATACGCTGGCTGACTTCAGTACATGTATTGCTAACTAACTGGTGAGTGGAGAAAAAATGCATGTATTTCTCATGTCAATGCCATGAATTTTCTGGATGGTGTATTTTATTTTGATTGTTTCATGTGCTCTCAAGGGAATTAATCAGTCTTCCAATCATGACAAAAGTGATTCATGTCCTGGTGATTTACATTCCTCAGAAATTGTTTAAATCATCTAATCCTCCTGTGTATATATTTGCACAGTAGTGAATGCACATTTTATCAGTTTTGTTTGTGTCAGTATGCCTTCAAATATATTGTTTGCAAATAAGAATTTACCAGGGGAAACAAGCAGATCTAACATAGCTGAAGATAGCTCAGTAGCATCTAATGCGTCTAATTGCTTGCGGACATAAATAAATGATTAGGCTTACTGCAATTGGTCAGCCAGGCTGTGCTTCTGGTCTTCGGTGCACGATTAGGCATGGATTATTGTGACTGCCTACGTTAGCAAGTTGTGTGGTGTCATTTCCTTTCAGTATTTTATTTCACTCCTCTTTAGACCAGAGAAATTACTGAGAACATGAAAGCCTTCCTTAGCAGGAAAAAATAAACAGGAATCATAAACCGTTCAAACTGTAGACTGAGTGACATGCAAGACATAAATAGCAGGAGCAGGCCATGGGTGTAAATAACATCATCTACTTGGCAGTTTTATTTTGATGCTGTGCACCTTGCTTTATTGCATAATTCAGCAGCATTATGCGAAACAGAAATGGTCACGGTTGCCCAAAGGCTGGAATTGAGAGTGGCAAAGCACAAAGAGTCATAATAGCTAGGTCCACAGTATGACTTTCATACCATACTCTATTCAGCTGAAGCACAGAAAATCATCTTCTCATTTAAATTGTGTTCAGTCCTATTAAAGGAATGCAAACATCAGCCGAGAGGTCCAGGAACCTCTTGTTCCAGATATCAGACTCAATGCCTTGCCACTTATTGCTCCCGACACAAGGTCTGATTCATAATCGCTTCTGTCCATGACCAGACCACTATTTTAAACAAAATTATTATAAACATTTTAGCTCAATTTGCTTCAGTGCCTTTCCAGTTATGTCTCTTCGGTACATCAAAATTAGTGTAATATTGCAATGCATTATGGTATGTCAGCTGATAAAGATGTTATCAAGCTGCACAGATGTTCTGCTTTTGTTCAAATATCCAACATTTATCTGTGGGTACAGATGAATAAAAGCTTAAGTGGGTAAAAGCATGATTAATTTGATTTTCACGTCAATTTTGTGTTTCAAGGCAATGGGCAATTTGAACCTATTCATTTATTTATTATCAAAATATGGAAGCCAGTGAAGCTTGATTCTACTGGAATATGCATCACGCACATTCAATTACATCTTCAGAGATGACAATAAACCCTATTCCTTTGCATAATGAAATTATAAATGGTCCCTTACTAAGTATTCCACTCAGTGAAAGAGGGCAAGCATCAGCTTCTATTAGAGCAGACAAAGGCATGCTTAATTAATCATTATTGACTTTTACAGGAGCAAGTCCTTTTAAAGACACACTCGCACATTTTGAAAAGCAGATCAGTGAAGGGAGTAAAGTGCTGTAAATAGCCAGATAAGACACGAACGCTGGTCCTGCAGTAGAATGCATTGTGTCATTACATTCTTGGCTCACTTTATGGTCATAAGGACTGTGGCATAACGTGCAGTCTGTCAGGAAAAAAAGAGGGAAAATAATACAAATTTGTCATATTTTTTTTTACATCACTACACATAGGACTAATATTTCACTGGAAAATAAAGATCGGCATAAGATCTTATTTTTAGAGCAGTAATGATTGCTAGTGGAATAATGAAACGGTTGGCATCTTCCCTGACGGGAAGCCAGAAAACTTGCAGGTTGGAAGTCTGCATACTGTACTGCTGTTAAGCTTTCTGGCAATGTACTGAATCTAAATTACCTAGACGACTGGACATCATATCCTGACTGCGCAGTCTCTGGCTCCAATTTGTACAACATGGTGGCACCCACAAACTACACTTCCCAGGCTTCAAAACGTTTTTCACCAAGCCCATGGAGAGTCAATGGGTGATGTCACAGTGACTTTGTTCATATTTTTTTTACGGTCTATGGTAACAACACATCTTCAAATTAATTAAAATAATGGCCACCTGGTTTAGAAACGGATACATTTGACTGAGATGAGCCAATGTGGAGTTTGACATTTTTGAATAGCTTTCATTTACTGCCATTCCAGGTGTCCTGCTCAGAGTGCGTATGCATTAGGTTCTCATTAATCTATGGGGGTTACCTCATGGCTTCACCATGAGGACAGAGTGAGTCCCTGTGTCAGCTCAATGTTGTCTTTCTCCTGTGCATTCTGTGTCCACTTCTGACGAACTATGAAAAATGCCTCTCACTTTGGATGGCTTGCAGTGTGCAAATCTGTCAACCCGCAACCATTACTGTGTTAAAAATGTTAAGCACCAAACAACACTGAACCTTAATTACTCTGTTGCCAGTGCTGTCTACACAGGGACTAAGAGAGTACCAAACTGTCCCTTTGAGTTCATATGGCATTCAGAGAGGCATTTAATCAGTCAATTTCACAGGGCATTAATTAATGAGATTCTGCTATTAGATCATCATTGTTGCTTGAGTTATTATTCTTCATAAGTGAGATTACATCATCCTAATTAGTCCCTCACCAACTAATTTGCCCAAGCCCCCACCCACCCACCCACCGCCTGGAAGCCCTGGGGAAGTTACATTTATTTCAGGTAATTAATATTCAACATAATTGACTGCATCAGCTATAGTAGAGTTTATTTATGACAGCTCCTCCCTGTGTTCAAAACATGTACATATAGCATTTGCTTCAATTAGCTTTTGCAACCATCTCCCCAAGCAGTATTGTCTGCCACAATTCAGTTTTAATAACAGGTATAACAAGTATAGAATAGCCTAATCAATCCAACTTTAGGACTCCCATGAATACTGAAATGAAAAAATCTGTACAGGCAGCCAAGGTTATCTGGGAAATTAAAACTGTTGATAAATGCAATACACAAGCAAGCTCAGTTTATTTTTTAATAAATAGGTATAATTATTGTATTGAATGTGTAACTACTGACAAACTCAATCTCAGTGTTGAGAATCAAATGCTCTGCAACCCCAAAAGCGAGCTGTCAATACAGATGACTGGAGGAGTTCTTGTCTGTTTGAAAACAGTATTTTTTGTGTTAGTGAATTCACCCACCGTGTGGGTGTTCTGCATTCACAGTGTTATTGAAACCTGCAATCACATCTGATTATTTATTTACACTTTACTTCCTTCCAGTGAGGTTGCAAGGTTACAGGGTTTAGCATCTTGACTGCTCAAAGATCTCAGTAAAGCTTTCAAAACAGACAAATATCAGTCAGCAGATAAATGTGAAATGTATTCCAGGGAAATCATGACATGGGAATGAATTTTGTGTCTAGTCACACTGAAGAACTGGTGATGAAAATAATGGAACCATTCCCACATCTGACTGAGTATGTTCAAATTGAATTTTGTAATTCTAAAACAAAATCCATCTCATTTATTCTGTTCAGAAAGTCCTTATTCAAGGTAATATTGTTCAGATATCCTCAGCAGTCAAAATAGCACATGACATTTTATTTGCCAAATATATATATTGAGATAAATAAAGTGTTCAAATTAATTACCATATTCTCTTGATACCTGGCCATTTTGGCATTAAATATAAATCACTATCATTCTAGCTGCTGACAACACACATTGTATTTATACAGTGTCAGTTGGATCTGCAGACTGAAGAAATGCAAGGATAAAATAGAATAATCAATACTAGCTGTACCTTGCATTTGATTATGCAACCAGGGTTTGAATCTTTCATAAACAACATAAATATAATAGAACGACTTATAAATCAATGCAATTTTATTTCTATAGCACATCTTATAAAAAATATGTCACAATATGCTTCACAGTATACCCTGGCCTAAACCCCCACAATGCAAGTCAGAGGCAACAAATGAAAGGAAAAACTCCCTGGATGACATATAGTAAGATGTCTTGGGAGGAACCAGACTCAATAAGACCCAAGGTGTGGGATCACTGAAATAAGACAATGAGATGGAACATATTCATTTCTTATATATTTTAATATAAATAGGATGTATATGCATGCATCATTGATTTTTGCAATTATTATCCTGCATGATTCAAAATTTTATTTCGTAATGAACCACTTTCATAACATTATATTGGAAGTTTCAAATGAAATACATTTTATTGAAAGCTTTCAAATTTCCTGTATATACTGGATGGATGACTAGTTGGAAGGCTGGATAAAAATGAACATATTTATAGACACAAATATTTCAGAGACACTGTATTTTTATCACTATGTAAATGTTATCAATATTGACTTCTTGTTTTTGGAACAGGTAGAAATTCAGATGTGATGATTTTCTTAAAGAAATCCTCGACTAAATGTTTTATTTCTAAATATTTTATTATAGGTAATTATTTACCCATGTCTAATCAAAGCTTGCTTAATATACTCATGTATTAGCCTATTTATAACTGATATAAGAACAGCACATGTAATCTGTTGTGGGAACAATATTTTAAAGTCCCTTTCAAATGAAAGTACATAGAAACAATCAGCACTACATATACTGTTAACTATTAACTATAATAGATTCACCAAGATGGGAAAAAACACCGCTATTTATTTACCCTGGAAAGAAGGTATTTTATGATCTCATGGCCCAACGAGGATGCCTGGAACTTATTTGTAGTTTGGTTCATTCACACATGAAATTATTTCAATAGTAATTGCTTGGGCGATTGCTCAAATATTAAAGACAACACTAACAGTTCTTTTTTTCACTATGGAAGCAATGCTCTGCAAAGAAAGAGACCCACTTTTTAGAATCCAATGAGTCATTTTATACCTGTCTGTTGATGCGTATTGTAAATTATACTTAATTAACTTTATCCATTGATTTGTAAAAATTATACCTCTAGTCACATGAAAGTTTGCACTGGCTGTGAAAAGGGGGAAATTTGTATTTTTAAAAAAATTATTATTTTTTAAGAAATTATATTTGATAATAATGTAGTAAACGGCAAATAGCTGAGAGAATTTTGCCTTCCTCGCTCTAAATTATTGCTAAGGTGGAAAGCGTCAGCGGAGATCTCTTTCTGTTTGTTCCTGTCACTGCTTGTCGATCGTGCTCGGAGGCAGTGCAGTGTGACAAATCCGACCAGGTTATTTTTACACTCGTCTCTGTAGAGACCGCGGAGCTGGGAATTGCGGAGGAAAAAGGATTTCTGGGAGGGTCTTGGGGGCACCTTGCCCTGTGACGGTCACAGGGTGGAGCGCTGACAGGAACCGGATGAGGCCACACGGATGAGGCCATGACCCGCTTGGGGGCGGGGCCCCGCGTTTAACTCACTGACCCAACAAAGGTTCTTGATCTCACACCCTGATAGCTTCTAGGGGGAAAATGTCACAACTCGATTGAAAAAGCTGCATGTATTATTCATATATATATATATATATATATAAGAGAGAGAGAGAGAGAGAGAGAGAGGGGGAGAGAGAGAGGATGAAATGGGATGAGATGCAAAGGGATGGGTTGAGAGAAGGGGGAAAGAGACAGATAAAGGGAAACATTTTTTTAAACACAAACAATGGAACAAGTTTTGGGAAACTAACTGTACTACAGCACCAGAAAGACTCAGCAGACCTACTGGTATGGGGGATACATTGGACATCAATTTGTACTTAAATATTCGTGTCAGTTCAGTGGATCATTCACCATAGTATAAGTTTGTGATATATGTGTGTGTAAAATTTACTTATATATAATTGAACATCTATGCTAATAAATAGGTTGAGCTGAATTAATTTAAGGAAGAAAAAAACAAAGAATATGTTGCATAAACAACTTTGTGTTGGCACAAACAGCCAATAACACTATGGCAATGATAGCACATGAAATACATATCCAGATTCACTGAACAGCTCAATAAAACTTTCAGTAATTAATTGAAAACTTAGCTCTGAGGGTATGGTGGGTCCCCAGGATGTGGTTTTAGAGACACTGGCATATTTATATTGAAAATAGCTGAAGATGACTGCACTGCTCTTTATGACTTTCATAAGCTGTGAAAATCCCTGTTCTTCACCCATTTTGGCTGCAGTGGCACAATAGAATGTTTTCTTCAACCAATTTGGAAAACCTTGATCTCCCAGATTAAATCTATGTTATGGTGCACTTTAAATTGATTTATGTGATGAAATCCAGCATCCACGAAGGTATTAAAATTTATATTCAAACTATGAATAAATCATAAAAAGCGTGACCCTGTGACCTTTTGATTTTTTAAAAGATATTCACCTTGATGTACCTCTTTCGAAAAAGATGGTTCAGATTTAGTCTAATAAAACCTGATATAACACTTTAATTATTTGTAATACCATTCATGGGTGAATAGCCTGCAACTTTTCTGGCTCCTTTTGAAGATTGAAATGTGGGCAGAGTGCCAGGGGATTCAGTACCTGGGGGAAAAACGGTAGGATTACATGGTAAGAAGATCTCTCTGTGGTTAAATTGTGCTTGCTTCTCTTTTTCCTTGTGTTCTTTTAAATCGCGTTATCAAAGAGGCCAGTGGTCCTCGCAGTTAGTGTATCGCTTTTTGTATTTATGTTGACTCCCATGAGAAACATTATTTTTATTCTATTTACCAAAGCAGTACTGCTGCTTTAAACATTTATTAAATAAACTTTAAACAGAACTTGCATTGTTGCAACTTTCCATTTAGATTTATTGGTACAAAAATATAAATTTTCTTTAAAGGAATTCTTTACACTCATATTTCCACTGATTTCTTATCCCCAATTTTTATGGATGCCCATGGTCATTAAGGCTGAGTTCAGGAATGTTGCAATAAAATAATTGTTAAATTTCTTGTCTATTTATAAAAGGAGCTGTCATTTCTATATGGGGAAACCAAGATGTATTAAAAAATAATTCTTGTGTGCTTGCAACTTTTTTTGTGAAATTTTCTGTATTGTATTCGTGAGATTCTGCCTTTTGCAGATTTTCAAACTTTTTTAAAAAGCCAGAAAACATGACAACATAAGACAATCTGATGAATAGATCTGTTTTTCAGAGAGATTTGGGAGAAGCAGAGTGCTAGAGGCTAATGAAGCTTCCCTCACTTACTCTCTAGTGGATAGGCTCAGCCCAAAAGATGGAGATAGTTTTTCTTCAGGCACATCTCAAAAGGAAGGATAGAGCTGAGTGGAGTGGGTGAGAAACATCAAACAGCAACTTGAAATGCAGCCAGAGAGTGAGCTCTAAAACACTCTCATCTCATAAGCTGCCAGTTGTACAAAGTATGATCTTGCAATACAGTATATACAGGGCCAAGATATACAAGCGTATAGAAAAATGCAATTGTCAATTTGAGAATTGATTTAGTAAAATATGTTATATTATCTTTTTTGCTTACAGGGTACATTGTTAATAAACTATGATTGCATTGTCTGTTGGATTCATTTGGAAGGAAGATTAAAACACACAACCAAAGCCGCTGAATGGAAAAGTCAAGAAAGTTACATTTCCATATAAATACCTTCATTCTGTATTCACTGCCCATTCAGAAAGATGCAAACAATGCTCTCTGTGCTTCCGTGGGATGCTGCTTGCGTCTGAAATACCCCTCACTGTGAGGGCAGGAGAGGACATAAGAGCAGTTTACAAAGCAGCCCCTAGCCCATCCCATGCAGATACTGAGCTATACAAGGCCAGATGGGACACACTGTAAAAACATTCAGTGGACAGAAAAATATCCTTATACTCAGTGACTTGTGTGCTCCTCCTATCTTATTATAGCTGACATAATGCAGAAAAATACTTGACCCTTGGATTGTACAGGGCCTTCTTGTTGCCCACATCTTCATGTTTAATTAAACTGCATAATACAAGTGTCTGCCAACAGATTTCAGGGATTGTTCTGTGTAATTCTCATAATGAACCTAAGGAAGTATATTGTGATTCCTCAGATGAGCATGTTCCCAAAAATGGTGAAGCTGCCAAAATTCCCTTTTAATTTGCCTCTCAGCATTTGTGTTCACAGTGCTGCAGAAATGGGTTTGTTTATTTTCTTAGGATAGTTAGAAACCGATTGCACAGCGAGGACAGAGGGAGCCCTTTGATGGATATAATTTCAGACACATTACACAGCCAGGTGGTGACATTTCATTGCGTCGCCCATGACTTAACATCCAGTTGCCATCAAGCAGGGCGCAAGCTGCATCATTTAAAAGACCAGACAGCCTACGCCGTGATCTTTGTCATGGTGAACAGTGCAGAGTGGTCCGATGACCCCAGGTGTCTGTGTTAGGAGGAAGTAGATGGTCTGGACCAGCACTACTCAACTCCAGTTCCTGCGGGCCACAGTGTCTGCAGGTAATTTGCTCCAACCATGAACTACACCACCTGATTTCACTAATTACTTTACCCCCTTGGTTCAGGAAGTTCATTTGTAAAATCAGATGGTGTAGTGCACGGTGAGAACAAATACCAGTAGGCACTGTGGCCCACAGGACCTGGAGTTCAGTAGCCCTTGATCTTGACTCCTTGAAGACTCCAATTAAAGAGAGGCTAGATCTTTTCTATCAGGTAGTGTTCAAACTACATTTCCACATATGTGCAGCGGAGAGAACTGTGATGTGGTAAATTTAAAATATGTTAGGAGCGCTCACACAAAAATTGATTTATTATTATTATTTTTTGCATAATTTCAAACAGTGTTTGGAATTATGAAAACCCAATTAAAGAAGCAAAATCATCAAACCATTGAATATATGCTCTTAAAATAATATCTGACATTTTCAAAGACAGTCAATGTTTTAATTTGAAATATTTTCAAACATTGTAGCACATGCTCATTGCATCATGTTGGATTCTGCTGTAAGGTAAATCCACAGATAATCCTGTAGGCATCATAACTGAATAATAGCTTTGAATGTGGGATGGATTTTTTTCTGGATTTCCAACAAGGTTGTGAAGGACAGATGACTGTTAACAAGGGCTGACCTGTCAAAAATTATGACGTTTTAATACTAATTCCTTAATTTGTTCCTTAACTGGTGATAGGATAACCCCTTTGTGGTAGAAAGGTACAATCATATTTTAGTAGCCAATGATCCTGCATAAAAAATATAGAAAAATACATAAAAGAAATGGAAAATCTTTATGTTACCATCAACACTGGTTATCCACTAAAGAACATATGAGCATGAATGCATTGGATCCATGAATTCAAGTTCCCTCTGGGAAAAACGAAGTTATTCTATTCTATACTGCTATCACTAAAGAAAATACAACCAAGCAACCACATTGAATGGAACTAAGAAAGTGCTGAAAGGTCATTGTGAGATATATGCAACTAGAAGTCTGTAGTAGATTGAGAAAGAAACTGAAAAGAAGCTCAAGAATAGACATATCAACGGACATTTAAATTGACCTTGCTCAAATGATTTCATAGCAAGAAAAAATTCACCTAAATGTTAATGGCCAAGTAACTGACGGGGGTACATCGGGAATAAAGGGTTTCCTTCTGTCTGTGGAAGGGAATAACATTTTATGCATCACAATTCATGGACAATGTTATATGCCTCTTTTGTTTTCTCTTAACAGATAATCAGGTTTTGGACCAAAAACTTAAAAGGAAACAAAAGTTTACACTGCACTTTATTATCGTGAAACATAGTTTTGACCTTTCCAACTTCAGAGGGTTTCTGAATCCAGAGAATATTTCAAAGAGAGTGGGAAGTTCTTTTTTTCCATCAAGGGAATTTTTGTCAGGACAGACTAATTGCCATGGCACCAGTCTCATGTCATTGAAATTATTTTTTACATTTTAGTTGGGGAGATGCTCTTACCCATGTTGATCTGCACCATTTACACTTAAACTCAATCCATTTATATAGCTGGATGTTTACCAGAGAGATTTAGGTTAAGTATCTTACTTAAAAGCCCAGTTCCCACAACATCCATCTACTAGTCACCCCTACAGTCTTCCACCTAATGTTGCTCTTAAGATACATTTATCAACATATCATTTATATTAGCAAGGGAATTTGCTCTCAATGTAGGTGTCATTGCATTTTAATTTGAACTAAAAGAAAGAAGCCAACATCTATTCTTCATTAAAAGTGCTCTTTCAACTATGATAAACACATTCTTAAAACCATTAATTATGCCAAACTATTCAGAGAGAATTAATTAGGCAAAAGTTTAAAAAAATCCAATTATTTCCAACCAATGAATCATAAATATTGATAGATGTCTTTCATTTTGTGTTTAAAAAATATAGTCATTTGTCACATGAATATATGAAACACATCCTGTATGGTAGGCAAGACATGTCACAAAATACGTGTGCTATCATGTAAATTTAGTTTCTGACCATGGGTACCACGAAAGTACATTAATTATAGAAAATTAAGTGCCATCGTTTTTGGAACAGTTTGAATGCTCTCCTCGTGTCTGCGTGGGTTTCCTCCCACAGTCCAAGACATGCAGTTTAGGTTAATTGGAGACTCTAAACTGCCCCTAGGTATGAGTGTGTGAGTGAATGGTGCGCGTGCCCTGCAATGAACTGGCAAACTGTCCATGGTGTATCCCTGCCTCTTGCCCAATGCATGCTGGGATAGGACCTCCCGTGACCCATGACCAGGAATAAGTGGGTATAGATAACAGAAGGAAGAATTTGTTTTTTTGGAACTGTAGCATTTAATATTTGTTCTTTCTCATAATCCCAACATGGATAGTACCTCCACAGTTGTGACAGAATTATATCACACTCTTTCAATTAATTGCTATTTTTATATAATTCAGAGTTTTGAGACACACCATTATAGCAATTTTGATATCCTGTCCAGAGTCATCAAGACACATTTTCTCATTGATGTCTGCAAGTTTTAGCAGTTCTAGACATTGTCCCTTTAGTCTCATTGCCTCACCTTGAACAATGCCTCTGTTTGTAGTCTTTACAAATATAATGATCAACATGTAGCACAATAAAGACAATGTGGATCACACCATTTAATCGATCTTCACAACTTCTCCTTTAGCCTCACAGAAGCATTTAACACCACCATTTAAGTTCAAATGAGGTGCCAATTTAAAATTATTTTTCTATAAGAGATTGTGTTGCCAGGGAACAGCTGAAACCACTGTCAAGGTGAATAATCTATGTCTCCAGTAAGGAAGACAGGAATATTGCAAGGTCATAACATGTACAATACATGCTGTCCAACAGTATGGGAACAGTTGAACAGTATAAAATATGTTATTTTTTTATATGCTTAAAGGATTTCTATTTGAGATCAAAATATGAATAAGTTATAAATATATAGCAAAAATAACAAAAATAACAAATTTCAGTTTACCATTGCCATACTTTTGGAGGGCATTGTATGTATAGATTCTAGCATTTCAACGTTCATTTGATTATTCAATCATATCATACAGTACAATACACATGGTGGGAACTTATATTGAAGCTTGAGCACCTAGTAATTACATAAATCATAATTACATAAAAAAATCGTAATTACATAAAAGTGTCAATGATAGATCATAAAGGCAGAGAAATGAGGACATAAAAGTAAAGTTATCACTGTTTGATTTCCCATTCTGACCAACTATAAATGGAAGAGAAATGTTCAGTACCAGCATTAAACTGGCTTGACAAAGACTGGCAGAGAAGTTGTTGATGATAAGTGGATGAACCTAGATATAGGGTTCAATCACATTTGATATTGCGAAGTGAGTCTTTATTTATTTGGTCTTCACCATAAATGTGCTTTACAAGCAGGAGGGGAGCTGGAATTACTGGATAATTTCATTTTTATTGTGTTGCTCTCCTCAACTGAACTGCATATCATATCAAGCATTTATTTTTTGATTTCCTTGCAACAGACAACATCACTATGTAAAAATGAATAATTTTGAAGAGTCAGCTGTTACTGAAATGCTGTACCTCTTCAGAAGGAGATACATTAACTAAGGTTAAAACAAAAAAAAAAACTTCTTAGTAGTTGCTTGGCTAACTGGAAATCATTCAAACCATTTTCCAGTTTCCATGATTACATCTGCAAATGTGTTTTGATCATTCTGTTGCATAAAATGATCTTATGCAGTACCGTAATCCCAAACAAGAAGATTAAAATTACTGTGCATGGTATATTTTCAAGGGAGAGTGACCTTATTGCAGAGCCAAATTACTGACTTTTGTCTAAAGCTGTTCACTTGTTAAATAGGAACTGGAGCTCAAAAACAGGAACTCTCACAAAATAACTTGAGACAGCAAGAAGCAAAATGATTAGCAAAGAAAATGTCAACTTCATTAGAATTAAGTTACGTTGTCAGAAACATAGATCTGTACCTAGCATTGATCTATGACTGTTTCATAGTTTTCTGTCAGTTTTATAGTTGTTGTTGGTTTTTTACTGTGCTGTGCTTTGTTGTATTTTATGCTTTGTACTGAATTCTATTGGCTAGGGCTTCCTTGAAAATATTTTTTTTCTCAACTGAAACCACTTAGATAAATAAAGGATAAAAAAGAGAGCCACATTTCACAGAATAAATAAAATAAAATTCTAGTGTAAAAATGGTTAAAAAATGTTGATTTATAAATTTATGTCTATGCTGCTGATGTCTTGTAATACAATTTGTGAATAATTACCTTGTGAAATCTGCAAAAACATTATATATTTTTTTGGTTTACTAACTGATTACTCTCAAGATGAATACAAGGAATGGATATGAGAACCAAGAGAGTACCCTTGTATTCTCAGTCTCAGTTTGTTCCATCCTTTTAGCCTGTGTTGGAAAATGCAGCAAGCAAAATACAATTTGTCCATGGCTGAAGAGGTAAAGGAGAAATGCATATTAAAATAAAAATGAAGAATTTTTAGTCTGAAACACAATGGTACAGTATCCTGGCCTTCTTATTAAAGGAACCATACGCCGTTTGCACACTGGGCAAGCACAGTTTGAACTGTTATTCAATTAATTTTTCCTCAGATATGGCAATGTATGGAAGACAAGTCCAGTCTGTATTTTTGCACTGGTGTAAGAAGCGAAAAGCAAGAAAGGTATTTAGCCACAAAGGTTTTCTTTGTGTTCTTCAAGCCGTTTCTTCCAGTGGCCTGTTCTGCAGTGCTGCGGCATGCGCGCTCTTTGCATTAGCAGAAATGAAGCAAATGCAGCACTTTTCCACAAGTCGTCTGGGGGTTCGAAAAGCAGCAGGGTGTCCCCTGCCATCCATTAGATTGCAAGGTCCAATTCACTTTCTGCACACTGCTATGATCATCAGCTTTGCGCAGAGTGTGGCTTCCCTTCATTTTTTCAGGCCATAACAATATGGATTGAAGACATTCTAAACACTAACAGGTGTTGCCAGCTGAATTGCAGTGCCCAGCCTGCCCACATTGAGAGATACTTTTTTTTTTTTTACTATCAGGATAGGATATTTTCAGGATGTGGAATAATTAAAATAAATTATATGGCTGTGGATAAGCATGGCATAAATGGATATATGCAGAACGTGAGATATTTTTCCTGACTGTAATGTTGAAGTGAGACCAGTTATTCAAATAATCACCCAGAAGACCACAAATTGATATTTTAATTTTTGGTATTTTAATTTTTATTAGTTTTCAAATAAAGAAAAAAGAAAGAAAATGCTTTTAATTTTTCTCATTAAAATTCATGAAGGAGAGTCTTAACAGCCCCCATATAAAACTTCTTCGGATATTTTCCAGCTGAAATTCTAAGCAAACACAGATTCAGTATCATATTAATGCAACAATTTTGAAAATGAAGTTCAGCTTAACAATGCAATAGAATTTTAATGTATCATAAACATACCATTCTGTAGCAACAGCATGTGCTCTATTGTTAACCATTTCACGAAATTATTACATGATGAAGCTGAATAATGTCTCTGAAACAATATACTGCAAATAGCTGGTCTCTGAAGAGTACTTGTTATCCCTACATCAGGATTGTTTGCATTTTCGTGAAACCTCATGCACGTAATCAAATCCTCTCCACCCTGGAGCTCGGGGGTGGCTGGGAGTCAAGTCAAGCAATGCATAACTGACCACATCATTGCCCAGAGAGAGGAGGGGTTTGGGGGGTTCACTTCAGGGTACTTCCCATCTCATCATGCAAGAGCGGCTGTTTTAGTCAATCTGGCAGCTGCAGTCTGCCTGCAAAAGGGTTGCAAGATATGCTGGCACAATACCTGTGCCTGTTGGTTGGAGGACTGCAGAGTGTACATAGAGAGCAGCTGGCTGTGCTCGATTCAGAGAATGCGTATGCCAGTTCACACCCTGCTGAAATGGCAGAGGATGTTGCAATGGTGGGATGATCTAATGTGCCTGGCCATTCCAAAGAGAAAATATTTATTTCCACATTGAGAACAGCGCTTTCCTTCCCAGAGATTTTAATTAAAATGGTAAAAGGTAACTTTCAGTTGTCACATTCGAGCAAGAAGTCAAACAACTAGTCCAGTCAAAAATAACACAGGACTGATTTTCAGGAAAAACGTTTTCCAGGAGGAATTTTCCAGGAGGAGATATTTTTAGAATTCCAAGAATTACGTCAACAGTCATGAATATACAATATTTTAAGTGTACGTTCCTCAGTACCTGCAAAGGTAACATTGCATTTATAGAAGTGACTGTTCAACTCATTTCTCTTTCCAAAGGAATTATTATGTTATTTATGGGAGCAGACATTGGGGTTTAATATGTCAATGCTTCCAGTGAGTACCATATGGCAGTGACAATTCTGAATATGCTTCTAATAAATTACTTTCTATTAATGAACTTCCAGATCAGAATATTAGAACATAAGCCCTGTGCCCACCAGATGCTCTGACTACATTCAACCAGTACTAGGAATTAAAGGGAAAGTACAAAAAACACTGTCTGTGTATTTGACTGTTACCAAGGTGGCACTGCCATCATTAATTTAAAAAAAGATGTGTTTATAGCAGTCTGCCTTACAAGCCTGGTTTTTGAATCCCAATTCTTATTTGTGTCTTTCACTGTCATATCCAAAAACTGTTCTACTGTGCCAGGAATTTTAAGAGAGAAGTTTTGAAAATCTGATAAGGTAAAAGACAAAAACACAAATGCCTGGATCTTAATATTTCTTTTATTTTTAATCTAAGTTGCATTTTAAACTTCTGGTTAACATATCCTCAACAAGTGATTATATATAAATTCTGTTTAGAGCATATTGACCAGTCAGTGGGCTTGCTTGAGACATGATGTCCAACTTGTCATCTTATCACTGTTAAATATTTCTGTATAATGCCTTGTGTACTCATGGGCTTTGGGTCTCCTACCCTGTCTGCCTTTTATTACTTCAGATTGGCCATTGACAAATACATTTTTTCACCATCGAGCAATTATGTTGTTACTTACAAATAATGTGTGGACAAACAATGACAGATAATGTGTGGACAAACAATCACTCCATAAACAAAATGCAGAGATGCGGCACATGCATCAATGAATGGAAAATATGTATGTACTGTATACACTTAAATGCAAACGTATTGGAAGAGTGACACAGCTTTTGTTGTTTTGGCTCTGTACTCTATAACAGTGAGGACCAGAAACATATTCATGTGGTTAGAGATTATGCATTTCAGTAAGTAAACTATTAATACATTCACATACACTATTACTACATTCACAAATTAATTAGTGATCTTATTTCATTGAAAAAATAATTATCTTCTGTATTTACTGCCCCAGCTTGGCTTTTTGCACACTAATGCAATAGTCTGGATTTATTCCTATTTATTTTACTGCAGATGACAAATAAATAGTGCAAAATTTAATTTAATATAACAAGGTGCTGATTCTAATTAAATTACTTCTATTCAGTATTTATTTGCAGTTGTGACAAAAATGTATGTTTGTAATGGTTGTGGTGCTCAGATACATGTACATTCAAATGAAGTTTATATGCCGCCATTCATCGCTAAATAGTACAAGTGGTATGTACATATTTTTTTTGAAGATTTTGATTCAAGCTAAAAATTATTTACAACAGTGCATTGCTGGCACAATAAAAAATATTTTCCACTCAGTACCTCATTATAACAAGAAACGTTTCTCATTATAACAAGATTTTTTTCTAGTTAAAACAATCCCTTTCTTGTTATAACAACATAATGTATCTTATTATAATAAGATGAGGATATCATTTTAACGAGAAACTTTTTAAAAATCTTGTTATAACAACAAAACACCTCATCAAAAATGATGCATAGGATTCATTCACTGAAGTCTAACTTGGAAAATGGTTCATGTGCATGACTTCATATAGTTTTACTTTAGTCTTACTGTTGGGTTGAGACGTGGTGAGTTTCTGCTATCTGTGAGCACTTCAGATTGGCAAAATTCTGTGCATCATTTTCCATAGGCTTTTTGTATTGATGACAGTAGCTATAAGTAATACTTCAGTGAATAGTGAATAGAGAGAGAATAGTTCTCTGTAATTCCAGGAGAGCACTCCATGGCTGTATTTATAACTTGGCAATGTCAATAATCTGTACCTTCTGTACCTGAGTAATCATTGTGCTTCCCTGTCTTCAAAACATTACATTTTCTCATTCAAAGGAGATAAGAAAGTTTTTTCTTTTTAACAAGACACATTGGTATGTCGTAGTAACAAGAAAAGGATCTCGTTTTAATGTGAAAATGTTCTTGTTATAATGAGAAAAACAAATTATAAAATTTTCAATTGAGGAAACCTAAAAAGTATATGTGTAACAAACTGAAGTAAATTTTAGGCCTATCCAATGAAGCTATTTTGCAGTACACACAGATGAATGACTGTAGTATAGAAAAGAACCCCAGTAGCATCTTATTAGTCGAAGGTATTTTGCTTAGCTTTAAAGTATTCAAAGCATGCAGCCTTGGAGAATAAAATGCAAACAAATGGCTTAAACATGCCGCCACCTACACAAATTGGTTTCCAACGCTCCAGGACTAGACAAGAACACCCACATACGAAAGCCTTTCTATTTGCCAGATAGTCTTCACTTGTACAGTGTGAGCGCGCTCCCCTCCCTGAAAAGCACAGGCCATTACGACATCCCACCTCAGATTCTAAAATGACCCCCGTTCTACCCGCCCATTGCACCAAGCCAATTTCAAATAGACATTTTTATTTTCTGATTTACAGGCCACATGAATTCCACATGGCTAAGCTATGTGGTTGGCCCCTGTATCTGTTCATTAATCTTTGGAGATAGAGTTGTCCATTGGCAGTCCTACCATGTTCCCAAGGGTCCCCCCACTGTGACACTGTGAAGATGGGCTCAGAGCAAGCAGATCTGCGCACAAGCAATTAGAAAGTGGCCGCATCTGAAATTTTAAAAAATACATCCTTTTTTCCTTGCCATCTCCTCTCCTTGGTATCTGCAAAGGGCTAACTAGCTGCCATGGCAGGGGATGTCTGATTATTATTACAATTGTTTTTACAAACAAAGGCACATGATACATAGTGTATCCTCTGGGGAAGCAAACTGAGCCAGAACTTTGCTTCAAAGTAGTTTTAACGATGTTGAAAAAAGTACATGTACCTAAACGTACATGAAGACGGGAAGAAAGCACAAAGGTGACATTTTATAAGCAGCATTTTGACCACAGAATGGAAGGGAACAGTGAAATGAAAGCTGCCTGCTAAATACCTAGCTAAATCAAAGAGAATCCCTTCAAAATTGAGTCTTTATGACAAGCAATTACCACCTTGTAAATCATTTTTCAACCCAGAGCTTAATATTAATGATTTAAAAATGAAATGTAAAAATTTAAATTGGTGGGATGTTCAGGCCTGTCTCTCCAGCTGGGCAGTGATTAACAGTCAGATTTTCAAAACAATTACTGAATTAATATTTAGCATAAATACATTTCATTTGCAAGTCTTGTCCTTAAGAATGATGTGCATTACACTTGGTTAAACAAAGCTTATTGACACAGCTAAAGAGTATATGACAAATTAAAATAATTATCATAATAATACTGCATGCAATTATACCACTTACTGTAGATAAACTCATAATTGTGGATTGTGTGTAATAGACCAGAAATAACTTATTCATAGAACATAACTACACTCTGGTTTCACTTCAAATCACACATGCAAAGAGCATTTATCATGACATAATATAACCAACCATTATATACTGTTATACACTGTAACGGAACTGTAATTGAAAATATAGTATAAAATACAATATCAAGATATTGCAACTTTGTCACAATATATGGGCAAATATACAAATAATTCTCAATTTTGGATATTTCAATGTATTAAAAAAAATAGCACCATGGAATATATTCATCATTATATATATTGCATTATATGTAATGCCTGTAAAGGAATACACAGTCATGCCAGAAGTGACATAGTCAGAATGCACATGCCTTGAAGTATATTGCAAATGTTCAAATATATAGGAAAAGGCCTAAGGGCTTTCAGATATTTTAAATTTTCAGTCTCACCTGCTTTATTCTTACTTGGATACCTGCAGTATATCTTGGACCTTTTCCAGGATAATCACAGCAAATCCTACAGTTCTTCTCCCCAAATTGTCCTGTCATAGGCAATCAGACATCAATGAAAAGGTCAACAACAAAACACACTGAAAGGTCACAGTAAGGAAAACAGGCATAGGAGATTCAATTTGGGAACAGGTCATATTTTGCATCTTAAATGGATGAAGTCCACAACTTTGAAATGCACAGCCTAAAACTGATATAGCTGTGTCTTTTAAAAATGGAACAGTGATTAGTTTTGAGGTGGTGGTGGGATAAATATATAACAAAATATAATTTGAGTCAGGACAACTCACGTATTTATTCAATATATTAATGAATATACTATGTCATTATTTTTGTTGCTGAATGGATCTGCTTTCGGGAAATTTGTGCACTAACCTATCAAAAAGGTATCACAATACATATCTCCTACTAAACAGAAGAAATACCAGAACTCCCAGTACCTACAAGCAGATCCAAACAACTGGTGGAAGCTTGAGCGGTAGAGGGTGAGCGCAATTCTTTGAGCTGCAGCAAGCATAGCATGCAACAGCAGTGCAGGCAATGAGCAGCACCTGGGAGGTCGAACTGTCAGACAGGGTCTCCATTAGTGATGTGCGCATATGATACTGTAGGTTGAGCATGAGAACATAAAGTGACGTGTGTATGTGATTGAGTATGACAACATGTGGCTGCTGAGGCTGACCAATGGTCGGCTGCAGCAAATGTTTTATGATCATATTATGCGCATCACTCATTTAGAAGTTACACATTGAATTTACGAATGATGTAATGCGTGTAGAATAGAATACAATAGCAAATAATGCAATAGTAATTTACAAATATATAATATATACAGCTGCATTATTCTGGGCAATCAGATACAATATATGGTGGAATATAGTCCACCATTAAACCCACATCAAAAAACTCAGTAGGCAATGGTTCATAGGCAAGTAACCATAGCTAGGATTCTACCACCAAGAAAAGAACACAGAACCGGATTTATGCTGCTAAAAATCCTGGTTGCCAAGAAAACATGCCAATAAATAATGTTCTGAAACTAATATAAAGTAATGACCAAAAATCATTTCCCTTGACATTTTCACAGTGTAAAAATGAAACTATACACAGGACATTTGTGGTCTCTGGCTTCTTGACCACAGGACTGACCCTCTGCTGATTCAACCATTCATAATGATGCACCTGTCCCCTTCCTCTCGCGACCCTGCAATAAACGTTCTGCTTGATCAATTAGGCATCAGCTTGGGGCAAAGAATACCTTCTCTTAGGAGGAATGGGGAGCCATATTTAACAGGCTTAAACATTAAAGCAGTAATCAACGGTTTATCTATCCATGTTTCATTGATCACTCCAATGCAACAAACTAATCAAATGTTTGTGCACCCAAAATAATCCAGACACCACGTTACTGGGATCACATGTGGTGTTCCATTGTATTTTTGAGCATAAAAACTCACTAATAACTTTGCTCAGAGGGTGAAGACACTCATTCACCCGATCAGATGCACAAAGGAAATTGACGGACTTTGCTGTGTGCCCCAACAAGCATCTCGCCTGATCATCGAGAAATTATTGGCTTTCCACCATCTGCTAAATAAACCAAGTGGGTTTATTTCCCATAGACAGCTGTTTTGAGGAACAAGTATCTACAGACTTTTCCTCCAATATCTCCCTTGCAGCCAGATCCAAGTGGAAGATTTGTGCACATCCCAAGTCGTCTTGATTGGAACCCGTTGCAAGCCCAACTTCAAAGAATACTTTTCCCCAAGTCCCATTGCACCTGCCATAGACCTTGAACCAGCCGATGAGTGATGCATCACTGTTTGTGACAGCCCTACCTTTAACATTTAAGGTTGGGTTAGAGATATGACTGAGAGAGTTAAGGATAGCTAGCCCTTCAAAAGTCTACCATATTAAAATAGTATTTTTTAATTACTGTAGATGTTTACAGGTATAGGGAAATTAAGTTATATGCTCATGCCTGTTTTACTTGTGTCTCAACCATGACAAAAAATAAACAAGAAAAAAGGCTTTTTGTTAAAGTGGAACTTTGTTTTACTTGCTCAGAGTTAGAGAGAGCACACATAGCAAAAGGACAAAGCTTCCTTTTTGTGGTGTACTATTTCAGAGTTCTTAGGTGTTGCCTGCAGCTGTTTGGTACCCACCTGTCATGTCCCAGACTTCAATATTTGTTGTATGCGTCTAACTTCATCATAAAATGCCATCCATAGTGATCTGTTCAACTTATGCTTACTGTATGGCTAGTTAAAATTACTTATTGGTTTGAGTTTAAATTAGGCTACCTCAAAGGTCTAACCTGTCATAGAGGCATCAAGTTAACTCCTAAGCAAATGTGCAAATGAAGTCTGATCTTGGAAATAGAACACTCCTTCTCCAAAAGCCTCTCTTTTAAACTAATGTCTACTTCAGATCAAAGTATTAGAGACTGGAGTGTACATTTCCCACACATTGATTACAGTATAAACATGAAGGGCACGTTTTAGGTCTCCTGAGATTCCTTCCTCAAATATACCATATAAATAATAAATATACAACAGGCTGTAGATATATTGTGGCAGTTAGAAGCATGTAACTGTCAGATAGTTGCAATTCCACACCCGTACTCCCACAGACGAGGGGGGGATTTAAAGTAGTGACATTTCACTTCACTTTTTATCACTTATTCTGTGTATACTTCCTGCATGACACCAATGGCAACAATATGTAAAAAAATATAACTAAACCGTTATTAAACTCAGGGAAACTTGAGGCTGTGCATGTTTTGCTTTAAGCTCAAAACATGCATTTGTGACTAATATTCAGGCTTAATCTGGAAAAATACATGTGGATACTACTACTGAAACTGGTTACTTCCATCTCTGGGAAACCTATTAAAATGAATGTCTAGTGTGGTGACTATCATGAAACTTGGTTTTAAAGTGACTATATTGCAAAAAGACTGAAGCACCGCATGAAATCCCAAGGTGAAGGGAGTATTTCACATAAAACTTTCTGTCCTGACACATAAACACATGAAAAGATTCCTCGGCATGATCAGAGTGGTGTGTTTAGAGATGGAACACACTTTACCAATGGCCTTCAAGTCCTTATTCTCTGAAAATAAATAGTCCCAAGCCACCAAGTAAAAGATGGGCTTTGTATTGGTCTGGGACTCCTGCTTAATGAAATCTCGACACTCCATCGGTTGAACAGAACATTACTTTCCAATGGAAGTATCTGAGGATTTATGATGGGTAAGTACCTCTGCTTTTCTCTCTATTTATTTTGGTGGCAAATCGGATGATTGTGAGAGATATAAGATTTATGATGTTATAGGCTCAAGCTTTTCCATCCAGGCAGTAAATAGTGAAGTGAGTAGCCTGCACCCATACAACCAAGAGAAAGGCTTGTCCCTTATTTCCTGAAATAGAAATACAAAGTAATATCATAAAATGGCCAACAGAATATATCGCTCAAGAAATAGTTTGACTGATTAAACACTAAGAACAACTGCTGTTTTGGGATTCAGTGAAAACATGAATGGGGTAGTCATTAAATGAGCATGTGTGTCATATGGCAGTTTCATTTCAGCATGAATATAAAAACAAGCATAGTTATGAATTCCTCATGATATACAATTTATGACACATGCAATACATGCAAACAGGTCAATAAATACTCCCATGTTCTGTGATTATTGAAAATTGTTAGGGTCTGTGTGTTCATTTGACAAGATTCTACAGCTTTACCCTTAGTTTTCGTCCATGCTCCCTAGTGCACAGCGTTCAATTTTTATATGGCTAACAATTGGCAAGGAAATTGGTTCTCTAGTTGAATGACGTCAGCAGAAGCCCTCAATTCAATAAAAGCTTTGTCACTGGCTCGCAGGTATCTATTGCATTATACAAAATCAATACATGTTTATTTTGTCTACCAGTATCTATAGATTTTGTCTAATTCAACCCTTGCAGCAGTGTGTGTCAATTTAGATTGGTGCGGTGCTTCCAGCATAACCCCTACCACACAATACAGCCTGAGATGGAGCCAGGAAGGCATTTTCCCATCAAGAATATATTTTATATGATAAGTTCCTGGCAGTGAAGCAAGGCAAAGTTTCTTTAAAAAAAAAAAAAAACTATCACATAACTGTCATCCATTACAATTTTTTTAATTGTAAAAAAAAACCCAGATTCAAATGCACTAAGTCATTATGAACACATGTACACTCACCGGCCACTTCATTGCCACTAAAAAATATTGAACTTTGTATTTTACTTTACCTTGTTTTGTGCATTTTAGCACTTCTCAGTGTGTCTGTAATAGACATTCTCCCTCTGCCTATATGACAAAACTGCTATAAATTAGAAGTAAAAATGTTGAAATTGATTTTTATTTGAAGAAAATGATTTTGGTTTAATAATTGTTATGAAATGAGGTCATAACCAGTCTAGGGTTTGACCAGCAACACTGCTCAGAGTCTCCACATCTGACTTCACAGGTCCACCATTGCACACATCTCTCTTCCTCAGGACAACCACAGGCAAGCCCATCACACACACGATCATACACATACTCTCCAAAAATAGCAAAGAAACCTAACCGCTAAAATAAATGAAGCAAAACATAATCAATCACCCAAAAGGAAAAACTTCATCCACACCCAGAACCCTACCTTAACTCTATAGCCCTCTCTCACCACTAAACCTATTTCCCTGCCATACATACACCTAAGCTCCCTGCTAATTACAAATTCCCTTCAGTCTTCCCCCACCACAGCAGAATGACAATTACCCCTCCTTTGGCTCCACATTCCCTATTATCAATTACTCCAGCAATTCAGACCCAATCAAGCGAATACCTCTGCCAGCACTACCTACAGACATAACCTATCCATGACCTGAAATGAGAGGCTATGTATAAAAAATGCTGTCATTTCCACATTGTGAAACCAAAATGTGTAAAAATGTGCCTTTTAATAAGAGCTGAGAATCCCCACACACATGGATTGTTTGACTACACATCTAAACTTCCATATATATATATATATATACATATATATATACACACTCACCGGCCACTTCATTAAGTACAACTGTTCAACTGCTAACTACAGCCGTTAACGCAAATATCTAATCAGCCAATCACGTGGCAGCAACTCAATGCATTTAGGCATGGACAAGACGATCTGCTGAAGTTCAAACCAAGCATCAGAATGGGGAAGAAAGGTGATTTAAGTGATTTGAACGTGGCATGGTTGTTGGTGCCAGACGGGCTGATTTGAGTATTTCAGAAACTGCTGACCTACTGGGATTTTCACACACAACCATCTCTAGGGTTTACAGAGAATGGTCCGAAAAAGAGAAAATATCCAGTGAACGGCAGTTCTCTGGGCGAAAATACCTTGTTGATGGCAGAGGTCAGAGGAGAATGGTCAGACTGGTTCGAGCTGTATAGAAAGGCAACAGTAACTGAAATAACCACTCGTTGCAACCAAGGTATGCAGGAGAGCACCTCTGATCACAAACCATGTCAAACCTTGAAGCAGATGGGCCACAGCAGCAGAAGACCACACCGGGTGCCACTCCAGTCACTTAATGAAGTGGCCGGTGAGTGCATATATATTATATATATATATATATATATATATATATATTTTTTTTTTTTATTGGAGTATAAAGCCAAATAAAAAAGAGTCTTTGTCCCAGACATTATGGAGCTCACTATACATCCCTTCATTTGGACCTTCTACTTTACCAGTTTAATTCCTCAACTGTAACCTTCTCAACTCATTTCATTATTTGCTTTGATAGATCGCTTATTGCTCCTTATCCCCCTCTGTAGACAGGTTCCTCCCATAAAGTTTTTCTCAGAACTGTTTTATTAACCTTTTATTTACCTAGCTTGTTTGTTTGGGTTCAGGCCTGGTTTTTGCCCATTGTTCCTTGTTTCTCTGTAAAGCATCGTTGTGAAAAGTGCAATAAAAGTAAAATTGTTTTGGTTTGATTTGACTTTCCCTAATTTGGCGCATCAACATCCATCTAAGCTTTTCCCAACTCATGTTATACAGTGTGTATCTGTCTTTACTCTGAGCAATCAAAGTATTTATTGCATTGTGGTGTTTATACAATAAACTGAAAACATTCTATTTTCAAATCCTTTAATGAGCTAGCATCAAAAATAAATATCTGACCAAGGATGATCACGTTCACAGAAACATATTTATTTATAAATTCCAAAATCAAAAAATTTTGTGTGTATATGTGAGTGTGTGTGTAAGAGAGAGTGAGAGAGAGACCAGAAAGAGAGAAAGAGACAGAGAGAGTAGGTGTGTGTGTGTATGTATGTTTGTGTGTGTGTGTTTGTTACATGTATTGTAATTAATCATGAATTGCATTCACAATTAAGTCAGAGATGCAAAGCCTTGGCATGAGATATTCAATAAAAATATGAAGTCTGAGCGCAAAAAAGGCTAAGGGGAAGTGTAACAGGCTCAACCTTGAGACACTTCCTTGAAAAAAGTTACAATTGGCATTGAACAAGTTCAGAGCCCAAGAGTGAGACAGGGCCAGGACATTACTTAGGAAATAGTTTCTTTCTTTTATTTCTTACAAAGCAGAAATCAATATCAATCAGAAAATACAAAGCAGTCAGTAAATGGTGTGTATCTAGATGGGAGCAGTGTCCATGAACCTCTTCTCTTGTATTTTATGTATAACCATTGATGGCCTAAGCCTGAACTAAATTTGTTTCATAAGCCTTGGTATACACTTTCCTAGCTGAAAAGAAGATACAGTAAAAAATGCTGCAAAATCACCTTTCTTTATCACTGCCATCAGGAATAATGAGGGAAATATTATTACTAACTCAGAGTCCATTTATACTGTCTTCAAAGACTTTTATACTAAACTATACAAATCAGATGTTACTCTGGATGGGTTAGTCTGTAAGGCGTTTCTTGATGAGCTTGATCTAGCTAAATTATCTCCATCTGATTGTGAACAACTCAATGCCCCTCTGACATTACAGGAGCTCAAGGATGCGAGCCTTTACAGAGAGGAAAATCACCTGGGCTGGATGGCTTGTCTCTCAACCTGTACATAGAAATATGGAACATGGTTGGGCCACATATTTTAGAATCCCTTAACTACGCCATTCTTTCAGGATGCCTTCCCCCCCCTCCCTTCCCTCCTCCCCCTACCATTGTTGTTATTGTTGTTTTTGTGAAATAAAAAATAATAATTTCAAACCACCTTTCAAACATATTTCAGATTAGCACCTAACACTTAATAAATGTGTTTTCTTAATTAATATGTTTATCCACAACACTATAAGAGCCAGATTTACTAAAATATTTGTGATTATTTTCAGACGTAGATATAATGCATTCTGCCCCAGAAACATGTGTCTTATGTATCAAAGAGGCACGCAGGGCTGGAAGCACAGTATGTGTGTCATCTATGTGAATCATCACAAGGTGTACCTCTTGCGTTAATGCATATGCATTTAAGGGCGGATCGCGCAGATGACGAGCAGAGATATTATGTATTGTGCTGATTATGTATTCCATTGAATTTACCAAAGTTCACACAATTAATGCAAGTTGATTTTTTCATGACATTTTTCTGCTTCTAAAGAGCAGATGCAAATCAATGCACAAGCAAGACTGAGACACAGCTATAGTCCTCCAAGATGCACTGTGAGAATCTTTGCAACAAGAATCACATTATTTGACTTCCAGAGCAAGAAATTATCAAACGGTACAAATTATAGATATCCAAGCAAAAAAGGCTGGGCGTTTGTCACAGAAAATATTAACTAAAGTCACGGAGCAGTCACAGAAAAGTTATAAAAATCACATAAAACTGAAAAAGAGGACATCACAAAGTGTTTAAAAACATTCATTTATTAATATGTAACTAATTAATCTCATGTGCAGCAGTAGGAAATTATTGAAATAACAGCTGTAGCAACAACAACACGTGCTTGAAGTTTCGGAAAAATCAGTGGGCAGTTGCCGCTAGTAAATAATACAAATAAATGCATTGATAGGCTGGTGCATTAAAATCACAGAGAAAGCATGCTTTTTGTCTTTAGTAGAACATTGTTAGAAACAGAGCATACAGAGAATCCTCAAATTGGCATACTAAATAAAACACAGGGTTGCTGTGCTTTTTTAATTCTTTAAAGTTAGATTTGGTACATGTTACAAGATTTCAGTCTTTGAGCACCTTTTGTCACTGACAACATAACCATAGCTACAGAAAGAGTGCTCAGCATCAACACTGTTGACAGGAGCTGTCAAACATTTGATTGCAACAGTTGACTGCATGCTGCATTCTCAAACTTGGCAAAAAATCACGGAAAGCACTAAAAACCTTGAATTTCATGGCACTGACAAAAAAGACAAAATAATGAAATCTGTGACACCAGTGACTTCTGCAACACACACACAGCCATATAAATACTTACCCTTCTTAGAGAAATAAAAGATGACTCAGAACTTTCCACACAACATCCCCATTACACCCTGGCAATACTACATTATCTTGCATCTAGATTTATTCAATCAGTAATTGCTGCCACAGCTGGAATATCACAATATGACAGTGTTCAATCAGCTTACAGTCATATGAGTCCATTAAACTGTGAGTTGAATTAACACATTTTACTGTGAATTTGATGTACTAAACAGGATTTTTTTTGTTTTTGAACTATGCCTTTTAAGCTCTGCTTCATATGAAAAATTTGAACAGCAGACAGTACCATTCACTGATTGTTTCATTAGCTGTAGCCTTAGTAAATAAAATGTTCATTTCAGGCAGACTGAGAAAATCTGACTCAAACTGGCTGTTTCAGGTACTATACATTCTTAAAATGTTTTGACACATATCCTCTGTGATATTATTTGTCACTAAATGTCAGGGCATATTGCCAGTAAGTTTGAACACAAGAACATGCACTTCTTCCACTTTGAAAGAACAAATTAAAAAAAAAAAAAAAAATTCTGCTTGGAAATGGGTCCCTTCATTATGCTATCTTGCAACAAAAATTACCTGACTGTGAGAAACATTTTGTCTTGAATATTTTGTTGAATATATTTACCTTTGCTGAAACTGTTTGTGAACTATTCCCAACAAAACAGTGTTTTCTGTAAATAAACCAACCATCTGTTTATTCATTTAAATCGCAGTTAATTTTTTTTAAAGCAACAATAATGCATAATAAAAGAAACAAAACAGCATGTAGGGCCAGTACAGATAACGTATTCTCCAGAGAACTTCTGCTGGATTTCAACAGCAAGCAAGCTGAGCACAGTAGAAAAATCAAAAAAGGTGGTGTTGAACACTGTAAAAATGAAGTACAGCACTCTTCTTGGGCGATATTTATTAAATAAAGAGAAAAAAGGAGACTGACGCATTGACAATTGAAAAATGTCAATGTGTGACCGGTAGAAATGTGTTCTACATGATTGTCACACACCAGCATGACACCCCTGGGAGGAAGATGTGCTGGTTATGGGAAACACTGTTGGTCACCGCATGGAGAGAGAGAGAGAGAGAGCGCACCCACACAAACACGAAATTAAAAAACAAACATCTTCACCCTTCCCCCTCATGGGTTCCGGACGAAAGCAATAAACTAAAACAACAAACCAAAATAAGAAAGACAAAAGAAAGTAAAACCTAGCTGGCCCGCCTTCCACCAGACCAGATCTTACTACTTTTCAGTGTAGGGTTAACATTCTCAGTCATGTTCAAAGAAACTAAACTCAAACAAACTCAAATAAAGAAATTTTCTCTTGGTGTGAGCTCCTGGTCTCGGCCCCAAACTGTGGAGATTAACACACTTTTAAGCACCTGAGCTGATTAGTTAATGCAACCCTGGCGCGTGCGCTCTCTCCACCAGCCGGCACAGCTGAGACCAATCTGCTTCTCCATCGAACCAAATGTCACAATGATATAATAGCCAAAGCAAACATGTATTCATGTATGTTTTTTTGGAATTTCCTGGTCTGAAATGATGCAAGTCAAAACAGAGAAAAAAAAAGTCTGAATGTGCCTCATTCCCAGTGAATGTTGCATGAAAATGCTCTAAATGAGTGATTAAATTAACCCAGAATTTAATAATTGAACAGAGTCAAATGCATTACTAGATGAATAAATGTAAGATGGAATATTATAATTATTCATACAGTATTCCTACAATATATAATGGGGTTGTTGGGGTGGTCTGTCAAACAATCAAAATGTCACTTTAATAGGGTGGAGGACAGAGATTAATAGTTACTAATAAAAATACTTCATAGTGACATGCATTCCAAGTGAAATATACTCACCTCATGTGAACCAATAGATGTGGCGAAGCATTGCTTCATGGTTTTTCTATACAAGATGGCCCACCCCCACAGCAATGACAAATGGCTGGTATATGAATAATGATTAGGGCACACTAGGCTTTGCTCATCTCTCATGATTTGCAAGCTTTAATGGAATTCTGCTGTCAATCACAAAGCCTGTCGTTGACACTGATCGATGCATGCAAGAAACCCCTCTTCATTTAACGAGCCCATTAGAATGTAATAACTGCTTAGATTTTCACCATTCTTTAGATTGCACCAATGTCATTTTCTACATTTCTGGCACATATCTCACATAGTGCCTTTTTATAAGCCAGCTGTGTTTTTCGGACTACCCTGTAACTGATGTGAATTGCGTTTAATCTCATACCATAGTATTAATCTATGAAGGATTATCCATCACGTATTCACCAACAACTGATCCCCAAAGCCTGCACAGTGCAAGATAATCCATTTATTGCAATACTAAAAGGAAGGGTTTTTTAATTTTTTTAAAGAGATTCATATTGAATAGTTCTGAAGTTCTTCTAGTTCTGAAGAAGGGTCATTGAATTTCACCGTTGCTTTCATACCCAGAATAGAATGATACTTTTTTAAACACATGAAAAAATATATTTAAGTGCTATGCAAAATGTGGAAGGATTTTGACAGTAGAGTATATGTAGCATTATGTTGAGTACTGACTGATCCAGTACATATAGAGGAAACCATTTTAATTTCAGTTTGATTGCAGAGGTTAACCACAGGGCTGTGTACATATTTAAGGAACTGAATTGAAAGTAAACACACACACACACACATTTCTCACACAGCTCTTTTCGAATTGTAACTGGCTTTTAATGAGCTAGCCAACATAACGTCACACATAAGGTCATACATAACTCATGGACAATGTTCCCCAGTAAAACTCATAAAATTGTACATTACTCTCACAATAATCATACCTTAGAATGATAGGCAGCATAGTAGATTTCACTTGACTTATAATTTTATGGTCAATAACAGTGAGCTTTATAATACTGGAACACAAGGAACTTGGTATTGCAAAGAAAGTATTTTCAACAAAAATAGAAGTGGTTTGAAAAAGATTAAACACTCTTGTGACCATCCACTGGTTAGGCCTAATTTGTTTGCAAAGGAAGAGTCTCAATTTTTTTGCTGGCCGAAGGTTTTTGTAGTAAAGAATCTTCTGTATGTTGGTACATGCTATACTGTATATATAATTTATAGTGTAGGTAGACTTGCTCTGGTTATGATGCAAATTTGCAAAGTGGTTCTGCAAAGCATTTGCTGCCACTGTGGGTTATATGAAAATAACAAGGTTGGAGCTGTCACCTAAAGGTGAGCTAAACCTGTCACCACAAAAATAAATTTTCTTTGTCATGCTTTGAAAAGGCACAAAGTGCTGTGTATTCCGAGCCTATTTTCTAATAAATGTTCCAGCAGTTATTAATTAAGACAGTATAGAGAACGCCCAAAATGTCATGCAAAAAAATTCTAGCTAAAGATAACTTCATCAATGATCATTAACAGATTGTAAATTTATGATTCATTAAATTTGTCTCATTTAGAATGCCCTTCAGAATCATCTGTCAGATCTGGTTAAAACTTACATCATTATCAAAAGGGCAATTATTCCTAATGCATGGCTTTAAAAAAATACTGGTATCCTAGCTGTTCATTAACACACATCAAAAGGAAATACAACTCTTATCTTGGCTCCCATTAAATATTTTCTGGGACTTGCATTAAAAATAGTACTGAAGCACTAGTAATATGCTAGTGATGTAATTTGCTCATGTAATATAGTAGATATCCAACTTTAGACCTTAGCTTCACTACTGCTGCCCTTGCTGAATCCTGGCTCACTGGGTGCAAGCTGAAGACTGATATGTGTCACTAGGTCCAACTAATTTTAATACAACAATAAAAAACATTGTCAAGGTATACCCACCACAGCAATGAGCTTGCTATAACAAGGTGCTCTTTTGCATTATAATACATAACTTAGAAAGATGTGGGTGCAGGTATTTCAACATTTATTTCAGAGTAGGTTTAGAATTGGCTCCAGGGCTGAACACAAATAGTTACAGTAGGTGGGATCTTATTGACCAAAGTGCTGTGGGAAATGGTGTCCCCCAAGGATCAGCCTTGGGGCCTTTTCTTTTCCTTATTTACATGTGACCTTCATAGTGACATTAGTAGCCAGTTAATTACAAAACTGGCATGATTAGCAAACTGTTTGGACACTAAGGAGATCCAAGAAGATTTAACCAGAATCCAAAGTAAGTGTAAGTGTAAACTTCTGCATGTGGGAAATAAAAAAGTTGGGAAGTATTTTATGGGAGAGACAAAATTAGAATGTATTCAATGTGGAAAAAAACTTGGGAGTCGTAGATCAACACCTATCAAAGTCCATCCACTGCTGTAGCAGTAAAGAAAAAGAAAAACAAGCATTAGTATGCTAGGATATAAAGCAAAAAGCAATGAGTATAAATAAAAGAAAGTTATATTAATGTCGTATACCTTTGTCAGAACACACTTAGCATTGTGTACATTTCTGGGCAACATACAATAAGAAAGACAGAGAAGCTCTGGGAAAAGTACAAACAAAGGCAAGGAAATGTATTCCTGTCATGAAATGCAAAAGTCATGTAGAAATACTTAAGATACGTAATCTGTTCAAGTTTAGCAAAAGGAGGGATTTGATTGATGTTATTAAATTAATTAAAGGAAGTAGCAAAGTGAATTGTAAATGGTTTTAATGTGGAGGTCACGCAGTAGAATAATTAGGCACAGTCAGAAATTAATGAAAGATAAATTCAACACAGATATCAGAAAATAATTCTTTACACAGGGAGTTGTCAATGCATGGAACAGCCGGGTCATATAGCAGAGGCAGAAAACCTTAGAGAGTTCAAGTCCAGGCCTAATGCAGTGCTGGATACTCTCTAGTTTGTAGGTAAAAGGTGATTCTAGATGGGCTGAATGGCCTGTTCTCAGCATCTATTTGTATGTTCTTGTGTAGATACTTTGATGTACGGTATCATCTACACTTTCCTGGGAAGAACGGTGCAGTGTTTTTCACCACATGACATTTTACATCAATTATTTCTTCAGCAAGTTGGGATATGCAGTCAGGTAAATGCCATTCCAGAAGTCAAATGGTACAATTGCAGTAGAGTGCAAGTGACAAACTTTTGAATTAGTATTTTGAAGGTAGAGCATTTTTTGGTACCTTGTCTTCTTAAGGTATGTCATTAGACTCATTTAATACATTATTGCAGTCATCAGGGGATCCTGAATAACATATGATATTATTTTGTAGGTTAAAATTTTTTTTTAAAGGGAAATAAGTTCAGTGTTTTTGTTTGCCTCTCATTTTTTGCCCTGTGCCACTATAACTCCCACACATGATGTGGATGGATTTTAGGTACTGTAGCTCACTAATGTACTGATTACAGCTGTATAGCTGAAGCCATTGCAGATGTAAATATGTTATAATTACGTTGAATAAGTTGAATGTCTTAGCTCATTTGTGCCTTTTCCTTGAGGTCTTGACACATGGATACCTTACACTACTGATATACCTTATACAAACATCAGTTAGAATAAAAGAAACCTCTGAAATCATTATCATGGAAGCATTGTTCCATGGTCCTTTTTTTTTAACTGAAAATCTACCCACAGAGCTCAACATCTGCTTTACCACTAAATACTAGTTCTTACGTTTCTAAAGGTTTCTCTCACACATTTATTTTTTCAGTCTGGACTAAAAGCCTTATCTGTCTGAGGAACTTCTAACTTTTATTGCTATAATGTAGAACGTTGGCGTTGTGCATGAGTATTTATCCTGCGGAATGCTACACATTCCTTCCCTCCTATCATCAAGTAATAATTGCGTGACCTCAGGGTCCCATTCACACAGGTGTGCTCCATTCTGCTGTGGCACCTGGCATACTGAATGTGCTTTCATGCTGATGCAATCTGAAGCAGCACACCCAGAGCCTACCTTTTAGGAGCTTCTGTCATAGGACATCACCACCTGCTATGAAATGCAGGTGACATGCATAAAAAGGGTATTTTAAATGTGCGTACTGAAATGCCTGCAAGTCAACTGCAAGGAATGTGTAGATTACTAACTGTTAGTATGAGTTTTTATGCTAAAACAGCAATAGCTTTCATTTTAGCATCCTAGTATTTGTCTTACAAAAGTGCTTAGGTATAGGATTTGTCTTATTAAGCTTGCCTCAAAAAAGGCTTTTAGAACAGCTTGTATTCTCATTTGTATTATATGCGATTCCGGTATGACCAGACAATGCACAAATCCATATACTCTATCAATAAATTAATCGGTTTGGGAATTGTGCAAGGCAGACGTGTTTGGGAGCTGTTGTGTCCGTGGAAGAGAAGTGCCAAAATTGATGAGCTGGGCCTGAGACCAGAAAGAACTGGGAACAAATCCCAGATGGGTTACTATAGCTCAGTACAGTGTACCGTAACACTTTAACCAGCTTATTGCTGAAAGGAACCTGTGAAAAGTACAAACGAAGGTGTGCAGTCTCAGATAAGAGCTTGGTCTAAATTAAAATTGTGAAAATAAATATTCCTCAATAATACATAACAACCATGCTCTTCCCTCTTGCAGGTGCTTAACCTTAATCTCATGAAAAGGTATCACCATTTTGGAAGAAAAAATCTGTTGGTTATCAGGAGGATTTTGTGGAAGATGATTTATTGATTTAGCCTCATTTCAACCCGTAGTCTAAAGAAATTCATAACGTCAACGTGTCTCTTATGATTCTCCTCATTTGAAAAAATAACATTTTTATGAAGAAATGTGATTGATATGTCCTTCAAGAAAAAAAGAAAAATAAATAAATACAGATTCTAAGTAAATGAAGATATTATTTGCTTTTATATATACAACGGAGGTTTATAATAAAAATAATTTCTATTTTCAGTGAAATTTAATATCTATATATATATATATATATCAGTCCCACAATTTCTACAGTAGACTACAGTGCATTCTATGGTCTATTCATGAGAAATGTATTTGGAAATATGAACAGATCTGTAAAATCTTAGAGACACTTGAAACATATTAATATTGATTTCTGCATTGTTATTGGCTTAATACTGACTCATAATGGCCCCAATAACACAATTCTACAATTCATTGGCCAAATGAAATATGGAATCAATATCAGAAACACTTTACTTTAGGTGGATGTTCTGTAGCATTTCTAAAGCCTTTAAATATTAAAATATGATGTACTTTTTGTCATAGCATGAGCTCACAAGATTTTGCAAGAACAAACTGCTGCTTCTGATCAATGCAATGGTTTTCCACTTGCTTGGAAAAAAATTATGTTGTGTGAAAAGAACAGAATCAGAACTGAATGAGAAAATGAGCACAATATTTCTCTGAGAATGTTGCTTTGAATGCTATTCATAGATCACTGTGTAGCTCTGTAACGTATAAAATCTGAATGCTTATACAGCTGATGGAAAGCAAGAATTCTCATGAGAAATTTAATAATGATAGCCTGTTCATTTTTTATTCAAACAATGAATATCATTTTGTCACAATATCCAGTTCATACAAATGTTTTCTCTATAACTCATAACCATGGTACTATCTGGCTTCTTTAAATAAAAACATAAATACAAGTGTTTTCCCAAATTTAAGGACTTTGTATACGTGTGTGTATTAGGGATAGTGCCAAATACAGATACCATATTCGGCAACACTTGAGTAATGCATTCTCGCCAAATGTTATCTCCTTATTTCATTAGCAGTTCATAGCATACCATAGTTCATAATGAAGATGAGGAAACCATTTTCTCAGGTTGAGGTGGTGTCCCTCAGGTAGAGTAGGTGGTGGGGTTCCTGCAGTTTGTCCCTCTGGTAGAGGAGGTGGTGGTGGGGTTAATGCAGTTTGTCCCTCAGGTAGAGGTGGTGGTGGGGTTCATGCAGTTTGTGCCTCAGGTAGAGGAGGTGGTGGTGGGGTTCACACAGATTGTCCCTCAGGTAGAGGAGGTGGTGGTGGGGTTCATGCAGTTTGTCCCTCAGGTAGAGGAGGTGGTGGTGGGGTTCATGCAGATTGTCCCTCAGGTAGAGGAGGTGGTGGTGGGGTTCATGCAGATTGTCCCTCAGGTAGAGGAGGTGGTGGTGGGGTTCATGCAGTTTGTCCCTCAGGTAGAGGAGGTGGTGGTGGGGTTCATGCAGTTTGTCCCTCAGTTTGAGGACGGAGTGTGGCACAGTGGGTAAGGAACTGCGCTTGTAACCGAAAGGTCGTAGGTTCGATTCCCGGGTAAGGACACTGCCGTTGTACCCTTGAGCAAGGTACTTAACCTGCATTGCTTCAGTATATATCCAGCTGTATAAATGGATACAATGTAAAGTGCTAAGTAAAAGTTGTGTAAGTCGCTCTGGATAAGAGCGTCTGCTAAATGCCTGTAATGTAATGTAATGTAATGTAATGTAGAGGAGGTGGTGGTGGGGTTCATGCAGTTTGTCCCTCAGGTAGAGGAGGTGGTGGTGGGGTTCATGCAGATTGTCCCTCAGGTAGAGGAGGTGGTGGTGGGGTTCATGCAGATTGTCCCTCAGGTAGAGGAGGTGGTGGTGGGGTTCATGCAGTTTGTCCCTCAGGTAGAGGAGGTGGTGGTGGGGTTCATGCAGTTTGTCCCTCAGGTAGAGATGGTGGTGGGGTTCATGCAGTTTGTACTCAGTTCAGAGTAAGGAAACAATTTTTTGATGTTTAAAAAACATTTTGTCTATGTTTGAAACTTTATTTGACTGTTTGACTGTTTTGATCACCATTTTACTGTACGGTTTAGACCATGCACAGTTTTGGTTCTTAATCCGAATACAAATACAAATAATTTTGTTGGTTGAACAAATACAGATACAAATACAAGTAGTGGCATCTCCCTCCACCCCTAGTGTGTATGCATGCATTAGTGGCTAGTCACATAGCATTCTTAAATTATTAATTCTATCAGACACATATATTGCTAATATTTGTCTGGTTATTAAATGAATTCAGCAATGCAGAAAAATTAAGAATGTTTGCAGTCATCTCAGCTCTCATCTTTGCTGATTAATCTTAGTTTATATATAAAAATAGTTTTATTCTCTCAGTACATAGCTAGCATTACCTAGCTAGTGGGTGTTACTGTATAACATCTTAAACTGTAGACTGGTTGCTTCCTATTTTTAGAAGTGTCTGTCAGTACCTGTAATGCTAAACTGTGGCCAAAAAACAGTTCCCTTCCATTTACATTTGAAAATCATATTTGCAGTTTATGCATCTAGCTAATACCAGATTTTGCATTTTGAATATAATTACTGAAGGGATTGTTGGGAGGTGTGGAGCAGCAATAGATAGAAAATTCTCACTCATTTTAATCATATCACTCCTATTATTGTCCCTGTTATATTGTAAGATAGCCATCTTGTGCACATGTGAGCATTCCTACTACCTGATACAGGTAAGACGATGCTGTTCATGTCAAAATATCAATATATCAAAATGTCATAGCTGGGATAAATAATTAACTTCCAGATTTTGATCAACTGAAAGACATCAAAAGAAACCAGCAGCTGGTTTAAAATGGCATGCATGTTTTACTTATTGTTGGCTAAGCAGAGCATTCCATGCTAGTACGTCTAATGAATACATTACAGTTATTTCACAGTTACCATTATGATATGGCAATAATTAGACTTTTTAATCACAACTTCTCTTTATTTCTAAATTCTGGAATGCCTAATCTAATAACTAGCAGTCCATCCTTTTACTTCACCATGGAGGACACCATGCAGTTCAGCTGAGCAGGAGAGGTTTTGCACCATTAAGCGTAAAGTAGCTGGTGCTGACAGACTTGAGCAAAGAAACTGTTGTTGTTTAATGAAGTAGGGAATGCTGTGCTGTATGAAACCCTTTCTGGGTGGTGCTATGACCAATTATTTTGGAAACCTGGCCACCATCAGCTCTGAGCTCTGGCCAAAGGGCAGGGAAATGCACTGTGGGTTGGTGCTGGTGTTATGAATCGCAATAAGGATAACTGACATTTAAACCTCGAAGTACAGTATATCTTGATTAGATTTTATTAAACAATACTGACTTGCTTAAAACAATGTTAGGTAACATATGTGATCCATGCTCAAAATTGAATGTGCGCTCAAATATTGAATTACTGAATTGTAGTTTGTGGGAAAGAAACTCACTTTGCACACCCACAAAGAAGATATAAGATTGCATTCATTTCATCAATAGCAAATATCTACTTTCTGGACATGTTTATGTTATTTGTTTAGAACATAATTAAATACATAAAATTGGATATATAGCATGATAGTCCTTGAGCACACCCTCTCTATCTGTATCCATAATGTCGGGCAATGTGTGTCACCTTCTCAATAAAAGTCTGGAGCAAAGTTCATGTTTCATTCTCTGAGATTCTCAGACCAGAGAGAATTGCTTTTATCATGGGCACTGCTAATTAATTGACACCCATTTCCCTTTATTTTGTAGATGAAAAGGAAGAGAAAAACACATTGAACAGGTTTAACAAGCACACGTTTCATGTCTTCACAAAGAAAATATCAGTTCTGAATAAGTAGATGAACCCCCTGTTATCAATGGTGTCAACAAATAAGGCACCCGTAGTGTAAAATGTTTCCCACAAGCTTAAGGAATTAATAACCTTGAGGAATGGTTCAACAATTTAAAAAAGAATGTTCTGGAGGCACTTACTCTATATTACCATGAGACTCATTACCCATTTAAATAATTTGCATAACTGCAAAGTCAGCCATTCAGGATACACCTGCATTAACCACTTTTACACCATTTGCAGAAAATGTATAATTTAGGTCATCAAATAGTTATACAATTATATATCACTGTACATATTATATTTTCAACTCCAATGAAAATTAATGATTTATTTGTTTGTAGCTTTTATTTTAATTAAAATATATACTACATTGAATTGTCAAGCAGTTAAGAGGGGTTTGTACTGAAAAACATATTGCATTGTACATTGACAGCTGTTTTTATAATAGGGCTTTCAAACCTTGCAACATCAGGTGTTGACAATTAACTTGCTAACCGTGAAGAGGGCATATATCATTTCATTCATTAAGATAGCAAGACCTTGAACTGACAGTGCAAGTTTCAGTAAATAAGAGGTGTCATGCAAAACTAGCAGAAGCAGACTGACCCTGGAGTGGTGCAAAGTGGTTTACACAATCATGAAAGCAGAATATTTAATGGTCTTTCACTTACAAGTGGACAAATGTCATCCTCAGTAATCAAGGCCCTCTATGGTCAGCTGTCAAGGAGGAATATCAGCACAGATGCAATTTCGCTATTGATTTCAGGAGCAAGATTAATGCTGAGCTCCTTGGGGTGTTCCAGTGAATGTATTGGCAACTGGAACAATAAATGGATGGATTATTCTTGTCACATCAGCAATGCCAGATAGCTTTAACCTCTAGCCCAGCTTGAGTGATATGTGGTCACTATTTATTATTATTTATTATTATTATACCCCCAAATCAATGCATCCCTATGAACGTAATTATGGGTATACCTGGTCTCGACCATTACAAGTATACCACCAGTTTTTTCCATTTCATTATATAAGGTTTCAGTCAGAAATGCCATTCATACTAAATATGTGCTAAATACCATCACTCAAGATGTCTGTGATAATCATAGTTCTCTTCAGGTTAAGTAAAACTGTTGACTTTGATCTTCCAAGAAGCTTTGAAGCACTCATTGAAAGATGGTGGCTCAACAATAACTGTGTAGCATTCAGTTCTGCCTCAGTAATCTCATTTTCTATTATGTGATAAAACAAACTGCATGATTGTGATCAATAATTTATTGAGATGCTTTTGCTTGGTCGTTCTACCAAAGCTGGTAAAATTACACATATGGTTTATTTCTGGAAGGCAATTAATTATACTTTTATTTCAGTGAACTATGTTCATTTGTGTTCTGGAGTAGTGACATAAAGAACATGAGACTAAAGCCGAGTTCACACTACACGATTTTAGCCCCGATTTCCCACTCACCGACAGTTTTTGGAGATCGCTGACAAAAGCCCCAGATTGGAGGCAAATCGGCATTCGCTCGGCGCTCGCAAATCGGTGCTGGATCGCTATGTGTGAACTGTTCAAAGACGCGATCCGAGAGACTCGCCGATGCATCGCAGACGCCCGAAAGATATCAAGCAGGCTAAATATCTGGACCTGTCGGGGAGTCCAAATCCTGTAGTGTGAAAACTGTTGTGACTGGCAATGAGGGCGGCGACGAGCTACAGCCAATGACACGGGGTGAGGGGAAATCTGGGGGAGGAGTCGTAACACCTGCAACTCGACAACATCAACAAGCATGGCTACATTATGGCTTTATTTATTTATTATTTATTTATTTTATTTTATTTTATTTATGGCTTAATTTTATACAAGGCTTTATTTAACTCCAACTCTCTCTGCAGAACATACTATCCTTGCTGCCCGCGTATCCCAATCCATTCTCTCACCCATATTATTTTCTTTTTCTTCCTTGTTTTTTTTGCTGCAACTCAGCACACAAACAACTTGCACACAAACGCTTGTTTTTTGCGCACATCCATTTTTGGAAGAAAAAAATCCTGTTTCGCGCATGGTATCGCATAATTTCTCGTGTCAGTTCTCGCGTGTGTTTTCATGACAAAACGTAGTTTGGAGACCAGACAGACTTGTCGGGGATTCCTCCTGGTGGAAGATCTTGTAATGTGAGACCCCCGGTCGCTGATCAGTCATGTAGTGTGCAAACCACAACAACTTCAAGATTCCCGATTACAAGACAAAGTTGTGTAGTGTGAACAGTACAGCGATCTGACGACTTTGAAAGTCGTGTAGTGTGAACTCGGCTTTAGCAGTAATTGTCAGTCACAAGAAAAGGGGATTGCAACTTTGGCTGCAACTAAACATAACAACAGAATAGTCATGTAGAGGTTAATGATTAAGTAGGCAGTTGTCCTCCTTTCATTAAAATATGAGTGTGGCAGGGCTTTGTTTGTGGGAGAGGTTCAGGGAAATTGCAGGACCACGCCTACTGGTGAAGTAGGCACACGCATCTGGAGTGCATCACCAATTAATCCAGGTATTTAAAGTGTCTTTCTTCCCAGTAGGTGTCTGAGACCGAAATCTTATCACAGGTATTTCTGATTAGTCAGGTATGTTCAATTCCTTAGTGCAGGTATAAGAGAGCTTTCAGTATCTAGTCTTTATTGGTTCTTGATTGCCTTTGGTGTCTGTTATCACTGTTTGTCAGCATGAGGACCAGAGCTCTGCTAGTGAAAGGCAAGGAAACCATTATGAGGCTCAAAAGGAAAAACAGTCAGAGACATATGGCAAACATTAGGCTTACCAAAGTCAACTGTTTGGGACATCATTAAGAAGAGGAGCACTTGTGAGCTCAGTAATCACTATAGGCGTGGTAGCCCAAGGCAAATCTCTATAGTTAATGACCAAATAATTTTCACCATAAGAAAAACAATCAAACAACTGTCCTACAAATCAGAAATTCTCTTTAGAAAGCAGGCATGGATGTGTCAATGACTACATGAACAGAACTGCAGAGGCTACACAGGTTACAATTTGCTAAGAAGTACTTAAAATGGCCTGCATATTTCTGGATAAAGGTCTTGTGGACAGATGAGACCAAGATTTCACTTGTATCAGAATGATGGCAAGAGCAAAATCTGGAAGCCAAAAGGAACTGCCCCAAATCTAAAGCACCCCTACATCTGTGAAACATGGTATGGGTGGTGTTATAGTTTGGACATGTATGGTTGCTGCACTTGTCTTTATTGATTATGTAACTGCTGATAGCAGCAGAAGAATGAATTTTGAAGTATACAGAACATCTTATCTGCTCAAGTTCAAGCAAATACCTCCAAACTCACTGGCTGGTGCTTCATCCTACAGTAAGGCAATGATCCAAAAAATACTGCTAAAGCATGCCATTCACTCGTATTATATCCAATTGGACAAGTGTTTCATATGCTAAAGAGAAAACTTAAGCCAAAGCAATACATACCATGAAGAATACAATTTCCACGTTCAACAGCATTTCTGCATTTGAAATCTGTTGAGACAAATTCCACACCTAGAATCAACTGTAGACCTTTTTCTTAGATTTCTTGTTCACGAACTAACGATGCAACAACACAACATTGGCCAAGAACTGCTGAGCAGCCAATTTACTTTCAGTTCCCTAAAATTAGAGAAACTATGTATGAAAATGACTGTAATTCTTACATGGTTCACCCAATATGGATGTCATTCCCTTCAAATTAGAGCTAACAGTCATTGTTTAATTTCAGATCCAATGTGCAGAAGAACAGAACTAAAACAACAAGAACAAGAACAAGAACAACAACGTGTCACAGTCCAAATACTTACAGAATGTACTGTACGTATATGCTAGTTTTTATGTAGGTCTAGTCAGTAGGCTATTTGTAGTTGCGTATTAACTGCACCCAAAGGAGTAAGACCAATTTCATGAAGGATTGACTTAGCAGATGCACATATTCAGTTGACAAAGTGCGTTTTACTAATTTATGCGGCTGGAGTTTGATACAGACATACAGTACATGTCCAATACTTTCTGATATAGGCCATTAGCCTCCTTGAAAAGACTACTGAGTGGTTCAGACAGCCAGTGCTCCTTGGATTGCAAATATTGTTTGCTGCTTCTAATGCTAGGCTCACAAGCTACGGGTTATACCAGAAAAGTGTGCTGAAGATGATATTCTTTAAGCATATATGTTTCAAAAAGGACCAAAGAGAATTAACAAAACAACAGTTCAAAAGCCATTTGAATGTTTGAAGAGTTTTTTTTTATTTTTTAAATTAAATCTAAGACAGCTTCTTTCAGTGGCTGTGACAGTCTTGACTTGCAAATTGCAACCATTTGAAAATGAGATGCCAAGCCTTACACACCCCAGAGTGGATATTTTTCTGTTCCAAGGGCACGTTGCGCAGCATTCTGGTGATTTTATTTCCTCTGTTCACCCTGCTCACATTATCCACACTTTTGTTGGCAGCGAGAGAAATCCTGGTTATTTGATGGTTATGAGATACAATGCTACAAAGTCACTAGGGTGAAAGAGAAAATGTCTTTAAAGCTCAGTAATGAAAGAAACATGATTTTCTTAGTCTAGGTTTTGATGGTTGGGCTGACTCAAATTTCAGACGGCTTTATTATGATGGTTTTTGAAAAGAAACTCCTCAACTTCACCAATACATATTTTATTCAAAATGTTTAAATTTAGGCATTAGTAAGAGAAAACCTAGTCCAAATGTAATTTAATTTGTTCTTAACAATTGGATAGAAAAGTCTACCACCTCCAAAAAAAGATATAAGAATAGGTTATAGGGGAACCTCCACAAAAAACTCACAATGCAGAGAATGGTATAGATATCGCTTACCTGCAGTGCCCGTTGGTTAAAGCCAAAAGAATCCTTAACAGTTAAGAGCTCTCAACAGTTTTTGTTAGTTTGTTTTTGAATAGCTAATGACTGGGATGCTGTAATTTGTTTTACTGTTTTTATAGGTTGTGTTGCATGCATGTCAGTGTAATGAACTGTGAAGTATTCTTTTATGTCTCAATTGTATATTTAATTTCAAACGCTGATTCCACAATTGAAGTTCCTTCAGGGTAAAAATAAAATAAAACAATTCTGCTCTATTTGGATCTCTGCTTACTTTTATTATTCACATTTTGAAATGCTGAGACCTTAGATTACAAACACAATGGAGCAGTACATTATGGGTTTTCATTGGCCTCAACATTTGTTTTTGAAGAGGCACTTACTGTTCTCTGTATCAAAGATTTGGTTTTAATATAAATTGATTTGCATCAATGCGTTCACCTTTTCCTGGTTTTTATAGCAAATTAGTAACCATTAAAACTATCCACTTGCATACCCAGAATGATCAATGCCCTTTCAAAAAGGCAGCTTTTGGTAGCAGAGTGCCAACAATCCCATAGTACATTGCTCTATGCAATTGTAAACAAATTGTAAATATCACCCTTTAAAAATGCATGCAAGTAATAAGTAAAGGATTTTGAGACAAGAATCAAATGATAGATATGCTTAATTTACCACTCCCTGCCTGTTGCTGGATATTTTTGAAGGAAGTGGACTTTTGTCATCCTATTTTAGAAAACAATATAGGTGAGTTATATCATGCTCACCAAAGAGGAAAAACCTCTTACTGGGACTTGAAGGACCAATTACTTCCAATAAGAGGCCCACCAGAGAAGATTAATCAAACACAAGCAAGACCTGTTTTTATTAACTATAACATTATGTGGTCTGCCTTTTGGACTGGATTTTTTTAGAATGCTTCCTACAATAACAGCATGTTTACAATTCCCCCAGTAGAGGTGAGAAGTTAAATCAAAAGGCAAACTCAAAAGTACAGGCTCCTTTTCTCATCACAATTTAGGATGGAAAGGGGATTTAAAGCCAGGGTAGTGTGGAAATTTTTTTTCTCTATGTGTTTGACATTTGAAAAGTAAAATCCATCATATTGATTCCATGCATCATCATTTGTGCTGAAAAACATATGATTGCTACAAAGGAAAGCTTGTGTATCCCATAACAACGTATTTCTCATGTTTCATTAGACTGCTTTGGCCTCTGGAGCTTTCGCCTATCTGCTGCTGGAAGGACTTTTTTCTTGAGATTCCGTTGTTTTAGCCTTTCACCCTTCCTGGCATGCGTACTCCTCCTGTTGGCAGGGAAACAGTATTTGAACATCTGTCCTTGCCCAGTTTCACTGTGTATTAGATTAGAGAGGCCCTTCACTTGGTTAAACCAAGGCTGCCTCTCTCAAATGGCACTCTTTGCTTATCTGCTTTTTGGAACAAAAACACAGCCTAAAAACACACTCACACATAAAAGAACTTTCATATTAAAATTGATTATAGGCTGGTCTACAAAATATTAAGCATAGTCAAACAAAGACACTGCATGCAAAGATTTAAATAGCAGCGCATACTTGAAACTACTGTAACATAATATGCGGTCCACTGTATTCATTCAAATTCTGTTCTAAAGGTATTTGGATTGTAAATTGAGTAACCTTTTCAACTGGATTTCCATCTTTAAATAACACATTGAATGTCAAATGTAATTTTAGTTTGGGGTGTGCATTTATTTTTACCCAGATGTTTACATTTTAAAAATAAATTTTGATCATGGATACTGAAGTCTCTACAGATTCAGCATGGCAGTAATAAAATGAATAAAAGCACAGCATTTTCATTTGTGTTAGTTGTATATAAATAAAAGCTTCACTATCGAATGAATGGTTGAGGATTAATTTCAATAATTTCACCTATTATCTTGCTCAGCCTTTTTACATCAATTGCATCAATTGTGAATGAAATGAATTCCCTTTATACCAATAAAATCTGAACTCCACTGAGTACTGGTAACTAATTAACTTCATTATCCCCAGTTTCCCACAGGCTGGAGAATTATTGAGTAAGTATATTATTTAGGAAGTCAAGATGAACTATGAACGTGCATATTCTTAGTTTGCCTTAAACAAAGACAAATAAGAATAAGCTTTAAGGAAATGTTAAAAGTAGCTTCATTATGCCTATTTAATTGGCAAAACATTAAAGATGGAATGCAATATTCACATTTTTAGCAGTTAATACATGAGTCATAGCAGGGGAGAGCGGGGGCGTGGTGTCTGCACTTTCGCCTCTCTAGCAATCCCAGCAGGCTAGCATGCTCTGAAAACTATACGATCTGTTAGTCACTAAAAGACTGTTTTCAAATACATACATTTGGATTCCTTCAGTTGAATTTGTATTCAGAGGCCCAACTACTCCCTGAGATGCACAGTCATTGTGTCAGAGGTATAGACTTGATGTACAACTGGAGCAGGGAGACTGTGCGCACACAGCCAATCATAGTGGCTCGTATGCAATGAGATGTGGACATCCTTGCTGACTGACCCCAAGTGTATGTGAACTCCTGGTCTGATAACATTGCCAAACATTATTTCCTTGAGTTAAAGGAATTTTGACAATGCCGTTGCTATAATGTGGATCCCGAGACAATGGGTAGGAAAGCAGGAGCCATGAGAGGGAACTGCTTCCAAAATGTACAAAGAAATATAAATGAATGGTATGAGAACCACAAACAAAAAAGGCAGTAAAATAACTTTAACTGGTTTAACAAAGTTGCTGTACACATGATTATGGCCAAATAACTTTACTTTAAGTCCCGACTAATTTGGGTTGAAGGACTCATATTTTCATGACCAAGACAAAAAGTATATAATTTCAACATCTTTTTAAATTATTCACCATTCTACATTAGTGACATAACCACTGGTAGCAATGGTAAAAAAAAAAAACAAAATCACTGGCACAGGGAGGTGTACAGACATTTTGGGGGGCAGGGGCTCAAAAATTCCTCACACAAAAAGTTTCCTCATTTTATCTGTCCAATTAAAATTTTAAAGGAATCCATAAACTGAAACACACAACAGAAAAAAGTGAAAAACTTATGTAAAAGTGGTAGTGGCTCAGAAACGTCCTCAGATACTTTTTTCATCTTCAATAAAAAAGAAAACATTAAGCTGGATTCTCTCTTCACATGCTAAGTGTGTTGGATTTCTTATATACTGTATGAGTAACATTTCAAATGTGGAGAATTAATGCATCTTTTTGATTGCTCAGTGCCCACACATCAAGGACATTTCTGCCCACTCAGTTCTGACACGTGATTAGCACATACAGTGAAACCAAATAAGGTATGGTCTAGTATAAAATATACATTATTTATGCTGAGAGGCTCTTAAAACACACAAATAATTTCACTCCTGTTTACTTAACAAGAACAAATGTTACCGATGTTCTTTCTCTTTATTTTTAGCAGAAAAAAACTGGCTACACATGACATTGAGGCACTTACGTAAGCCATGTAAAGCATTCAAACACATTAACAAATCAAAGGAGGTTAAATACCAAAAGGGTGCTTTGTTTCAGTGCCCCAGTTCAATATCTCATGTGTACTCCATTTGTTCCAAGCAAGGCCTGTAACTGACATGGCATTGACGTTGCAAGTCATTATTTCTCGCCGGGAAATCAGATTCCGCTAGGCAAAAAGGGGCTGCCCACAGCTCAGCAGCAAGCGGCCATGGCCGTGGATCCTGATGAGGAACACGCTGTTCCAGAGGTGCTCTCCTGGGGTTCATGTCAGGTGAGCAGGGCGCCAGTCCATTGAACACGTTTCCCGTGCCGGCACAGTTTGACAAATGAGCTCGTGATCTGAGCAGTGTGCTGCTAGGAATGCGCTTGTGGCTGTTATTTTCAACCGAGCGTGGTGCGATGCGTGAGGCCGGAGCATTGTCTCTGTGATGTCGCATAGTAAGGGAATCATCAAAGCGATAGGCTTCCATATTGGGCAACAACCATCACACCTCCATATCAGAGAAATCCCCTTGTGCATCACCATAGTACTTGCTGTGCATGCACTCCACAGACTGTAGCTCCAACAGATTGAACGTTTCACTCCTCACTGAACCAAAAGCTCATCAGTTAGCATTTTCCTGTTCATTTTGTCATTGACTGATTATGGAATATTTATGAACAAAGCTAACGTGCACGGTAGGATCTTAATTTTATCCAATTACTGTTTGAGAGATGAAAACAGAGATGTCAAGCTGTTCCCGCATCAGTTTGAGATTTAGGATGATGTCGATCCCTTAGGCACATTTTGCTGGGATGGTGAAGTATGGTTGCCTGGGAATCTGTAATCTGTCATACGCTGAACCCTTCTGGATGTATCACAAATTCAGACATGATGCTGTTGACAAATGCACACAGAAATGTTTAGTCTAGCAACCTTTGAAATTAGTTGCCTACCTTAGCATCCCAATGGCCTCCTCCATTCTACCTTGTGGCCGGCAAGGAGTTATTTGGGTTTATTAACTCCACAGGTAGACACTGTAAGAATGCACATTGAGTATGTACGACTGGCAGTGCATTTGCGGTACATGACCCCAGTGTTGTCACTTGCGTTTGCGTACTTACAACATATGGACTTTTATTTTCTTTATTTCCCTTCATTTGGTGCCCCCAGAACAATGGCGCCCAAGGAAATGTTGCCTGTGCCTAGAACCAGCCCTGCATATGAACATTGGATTAAACTGATATTCAATTGAATAAAAACCTTGATTATAGTGCAGTTAATATGTAGTGCCACATTAATGTTGGGCAAGCCTGCGAGCCTGAAGAAAAATAGCTCATTGAAGGGTCCTAAAAATAACACTGTAACTCATGGACATTCATTTAATTGCAGTGCGATAAAGCCAGCTGGTTACCCCTCTGAACCAGTGTGCGATGCCATATTACAAGCTGTGGAAAAGTCATAATATTTAACAAGTGAGACAGTCCATCCCTGACTCTAATTAAACCCTTTATGTATGCCTTGATAAATGAACCACAATTGAATTACTGAAATGAATTACTGAAATGACACACACACACACACACACACACACAGAATGAATCATGCCAAAATTGATCACTGAGATATGTGCACTTCCTCTCCTTATCATCTGCTGCCAATCTCCCTCTGGCTTTTCAACAAATTCCATGCTCCTTGGCTTGGCTTTTGATTTATTATCTGCTTTACCTGAAGGACCTCTTCATTGCAACTTCTACTCTATGAGTTCCCTCTCGTCTTCTGACTCGTCTTCTATACGGAAGGTTGAACTCAGTCAGAGAACTGTTTTGTAAGATGTGTCCCCAACACTGAAATGCTGAATGTCAATTGTATGCTTTTACTGGACATCAGTTACAATTGATACAGACTTCTTACAGTTCACACAGGCTTATACGTTTCCAGTTCACTAGAAATGAACTTTAGGTATCATTTCATCTCTCTTATCCCAATAAATATTAAAAATACCAATATTTTAGTGTGTAGATGCACGGTGCTCTGCACACATGTATTGTTGGGTATGCAAGCAATGTTTAAGACCTTGAAAAATATTACATGTAAAGTTATTTTCCTTTACACATGCTTTTATTATTAAAAATATCACACCACCTTGAATGACTGTTGCGATAATTGTTTGCCCTTCTTGAGTTATTTACAGGGTAATTGTTGACAATAACATGTGATAATAATGGATCATACGGTTTAATACTATAATTGGAATTTTTCAAGGTTGTCAGGGTATCTAAAATGTTGGTGGATGTTCTATGAACTGCGCTGTGCTTAAGAGTACATAGATTTTCTTTACCATTATTCAATTAATTTGAAACCAGAACTTTGTCATGAGAATGTGGTACTGGAATTCACCGATAGCAATTAGGGATGTTCATTATAACTATTTATTTGAATTTGTTTTTCAAGCCTTGATATTTCATATGACAAATAATGTACATGTTTTTTTCTATGTCTCCAAGTAGACAAATAATTTGAAAAATTTTTAATAGTTGAGAGAATGACACAGCTAAGTAATACCCCTGTACATATTGTTTGATTAATGCCGTAACACATTTATCAAAGAGAATAGCTTATTTAAAACATGAACAATGAATACAAAGATAATAATAGAGATTATATAATGTGTCTTGAAGCTGAGCATCACTCAAGCATAAACTAGAAGCAGGGATGAACATTCCCAAAGGTAACTTAAGTTCTTCTGTGGGTGGCTGCAAAGCACCTAAAATGACTTAAATTAGTTTCAGAAGCCTGTTCAGTCATATTTGATTTCAGGAATCCTTCCAGCAAGTCATCATCAAAGAAATAGCTGGCAATGAATGCACATGCAGTGGCAACAGACTTAACTGTTAAGCCTGCCCTAGTTTTTATTTCTCTCTGTAACTGTAACATTGCTGACCTGCTTTTGCAACGAAATACCACATAGACAGGGAGAGATCTCAGCTGAAAACTGAAACATGTTTCCCTCCATTTTCGATGGTTACTCTGTCATTTAGCAGTCTGGCCATACCAAACGTAAATAAATAATTTAACTACTGCACTTCTTTGTTTCCTCAAATTCAAACCAGATTACCAATGTAGCATTGGAAGCGACTCATTTGCACATGGTGAAAATGCACATTTTAGTCCCCTCCCTTTGCTTTCCTTACCTTTGCCTGATCCTGGATATCAGACGTTTGTGGCACAGATTAGCCTAGTTACTATCGACCACACTGTTCAGATTAAATTGCTTTCTTGACTGATAAGAAGAACAATCCTTCATGGAGGAGATAACTACTTTAATTACCTTATCAAAGAGGAAAGGAGGCTGTCTGAAGACAGTTGCTACCCAGATAAACTCATGCATAAAGCTTCAAATTGAAATGAAACCATATTGCAAAATGAAATGAATCATGGCTAGAGAACATATGTGATAAAACCAAATTACCTTTCCAGGTTTTCAGTTTCTATTTTTATGAAAATTGCATTGTTATTCCCACATACAGTAGTAGAAAGTAATGCTATGTCCATTGGGAATGGAATAGCAAACTCCGCTATTATATTTTCATTGATCAATTAATATTTTCTTTTCGGTTATAGCACGTAACAAATTTGCCAAGGCCTGATTAGGGATCAGTGGCAGTGCTGTGGATGGTTTCTCACATCAGAGCATGTCTCTGAACATGCTCATCAGATGGACAATATATGTGATAAATCAGCCAGGCTTCCCTGGGGGGAAATGGCACTAATGGAGCACATTCAGCATGCTGCACAATTATAATTTATCTTTGGCCTTCTTTCACCAAGAGGCCAATTCTCCACAGAAAGATTCCCCAGCCTGAGGTGTCAAGAGCTGTCAGCAATGGATCCTGGGAAATCAGCAGAATCACTACAGCTAAGGTGTCAAAAAATAATGATAAAAATGGCAGATCATAGTCGCAGTCCATCTGTCTCTTTGAAACATCAATTCTGAAATTATCAAAACAAGGAGGGTAAAGTATTAAAAGTTCATTTAAAATAACACCAAATATTTTATTTGTAGAAAGACCACATGAGGAGATATCTACTGCTAATGCTAGCCCCACACTGGAGGATAATTGGGCCGATTTTGTGCCCGATTCGCTCTTCCCGACAACCGCGGGGGCGTTCCCGATTCGAGGCTGGCCTGAACCGATTATCTGCCTAAATGATCCTGTAGTGTGAGGGGTTTACAGATATAATCTTAATGTTACCGACTGGATCGGAGTCTCCCCGATCTCGAATCGTAAATATCAAACATGTTTGATATTTACGACTTGAAATCCTGTAGTGTGAAAGGAAAAGCAATGAAATATTGAGCAGAAACCCGCAGCAGCCAATGAGAGCGAGCTGACCGGAAAGCGTCACCAACCAAATTTTTTTCGGCTTGCCGAAATAGAAGTTCTCTGCGGACAAAATTTTTTATACTCGATGCGGTTAGGCAACTGCACGTAGCAACAAAAGTATCAATATTATTGTATTATGTAAATATGTAATTATTGTAACGTTGCCGGCAGTGTGGTCTCCGTGGAGATGGGGAATCAGCTTGCGGAAATAAAAAAAAGTCCCTGGAATCGCCACTCTGAAATTGTTTAGTATAAACGCCAAGTGTGTGGTCCTGCGTCTTGACTGAATCATCTGGTGTGTGCGTTCTTACGATTAAAATATTAAAAATCGGTTAAATCTGTGGTCTCCCACGTTTTTAAAATCGGTTAAGATTCAAAGTGCACCAGGCTTAAGTGAGAGTTCTAAAGACTTTTTGAGCGATGTAGCATTCAAATCTCATCAATGTTTCGATCATATTTGTTCTCTTATCCAGGAACAAAGCCCGCAATATAGGAATACATATCTATTTTTGGAACATATTGTGATGCATCAGAATTATTTTATTAGTAACCATGTAAAGTTGATAGTTGAAATTTCTGCTGAAATGAGGCAGAGACTTTATCTTATCTTAAAATGTCAGTCACATCACTAACTGGAACTGGAGTATGTGATTTGTTTTCATTTTTTTTTTCTCGCTTGAATTGCATACAGTAGGTAGCTATAAACTTAGCTTGCTAGCTACAGGTAAGCTAACACCTATTGTACAGCATAACTATAATATAAACAGTGGGCTAAATACGTCAGCTAACTAGATAACATGCTCTAGCTATGTCAGATACACAGTTCGAGTTCACAGTTTGACAACAATTTCCAACCGAAATAGAGTCAGAGAAATAGTTACCTGTCCAGCAGAAATACTGCCAGCTCAGTATCACTTTTAAAGCCCTTCAAGTCTCTGAGCTCTCACCAAACTGATGTTCACTGGAGTCTTGTCTCTTTATAAAAAAAAATAAATAAATAAAAAAAATCAGTATATACCATTGTAATAAAAGACAGACCTGGTACTTTTGGCAGACTTTTCTCTGCCATTCTTGTTATGTTTTATAGGAAACTAGCTAGCTATAGCACTATTTCTATCTCTGCCCAGCTCTTAATTGCCTGCTCTGACAGCACTGTAACGGTGAATGTGCAACGTGTTTGATAGGCAGGTAGGCAAGCCTTTTTGCACAGAGCTGTCATGATTGGCTGTTAAGATTCAGGTGTTGTGAAATTTAAAGTGGCTGATTTCAGAGCCAGGAGCAGTTAGACAGACCAGAGTTTTTTTCTTAGAGCTTATAATTTATTGACATCTGTTGGGAAGTGAAGGTAATTTAACCAAACATGTGTTCTAAAAAAATGTACATGCTGCAAATTTGAGTAGATTTTTGTGGGATTTTGGTTAGATACTTTTCAAAAGATATTTTTACTTTTTTACTGTAATTTTACAGAAGAAATTTACCTTTTTTTTAACTTTATTTATTTTTCAGATTCTCTTCTGTTACATCTTCTCTCTGTGGTTCCTACTAGATGAAAGCTTTGTTTAATTTGAGCTTAATGGTGCATGTGCTGTCTGGAGCCTACAAATTTGTACAACATAAGTGCAGCATAAAATGACCAATCCATAAAAATAAGTTTATGTAGCCTATATGAAAACAGAATCGAAAACAGCGCATGCTAATAAGCTGCAGAATCGATCACCATAACCTCCTAAGACTTGGCAGAAAAAAGTTTAAAGGACCAGGAAATTGAAATCTGTGAATTCTTTGCAAAATAATTTATTTTATTTATTTATTTATTTTGCATTCAGAAACGGCTCAGAAATATTTTTTGATGATTCTTGCAAAGATAGAAAAAAATGTATAAAAGCCAGTGCCAAAATTGGCTTGCTTTTCCGCTTGGGTAAACATCAGGTTTTCAACGGGGGGAGAGGAGGGTTTACTGGATGCTAGGTATGTAACAAAAATGCTAAGCCCAGTGAAATCCTTCCTACGTTTAACATGTAAATAATGCTCGTGCCACAGTTTTTTGTGGGCAATGCAAGCTCAGTTGAAAATGTCTAAACATTGCCCATTCTCTGGATGCAGAGAAAGCAATGCGCTTTTTTCCTAAAAATGTAGAGATCCATAAGAAATGGGTTATATTTCTGGTGCCCACAGGCACTGCAATATTGCAACAGCCCTTACAAGTAATATTTGCAATGTCCATTTTTGTCCGGAACCTGTTGCAGAACAGATGTGTGGTGGATCCGTTAGTAAGCCTACCATTAGCTAGTGATAATTAAATGCTTTCAAGCATATACATGTGGAATCAAAAGCTTTCTTTATTCAGACGTAATGTCTGGAGTTTCAGACTGCTGTAGAATCTAATGTTGGTTTACAGTAGCCCAGTGTTACAACATTATTACACATTGAATGGTCTTCAAGTTTAACTATATGATGGTAAAGCCTAGTTTATATTGCTTTCTTTCATTTTGTCTGATAGTGTAATGTTACTGCATGGGGAAATCTGCTCTAACTGGCTCTAGTCTAGCAATGAGAAATTGATTTCATATGATGTGTCTTACGGATATGAATGTTAATGATCGTAGTATAAACACACTTGTCTGCTAAACAGGTCATGACAATTGTCACTTCTGAGCAATATAACCAAAATTTGAATTTGTTTCTTGGACCTTTAAGTATAACATTTTTGGGGGGATAATACAAAAAACATGTTACAATAAAAATATTTAAAAAAATATTATTTACTTTATTTTCATTGAATGGTCCTTGTTATGTAGGTTTCAACATTATACAATACTTGGTTCTGGAGATTAAGATCATTTCCATGAATGATAAATTTATACACTAAACATGACAGGATAAATTCCATTGAAACTGAACATGCCACAGCATATAGTTGCTGAATAATATATTACTAAAAAACATACACAATGTATGAGAGTTACTTGTGATATAATAAGGCAGGCAAATCCTTTATAATCTCTTTTCTTCACCTTGCTAAATCACTATGGCTAGTCTCGTGCATGGATCTTTCAGAATTCATCTTGCCACTCCAGACAGGCTTACTTCATTTCCCTTTGCACCCACATCTCTCCTGCTCCATTTGTTTGATCAGTGGTATCTCACACAATAGCAATAGGTGACAATCAGTTTGGTGTCAATTATTCATTGAACGTGTCAGTTTCATCTTTTACCAGGTCATCACAGTCATTAAAAATAAAACAAATGTATACTGTTGATACAAAGTTGTGCTGTGATTTAAAAAGGAAAGACTGCATGACAGTTACAAGTCAAATCAGGAGATATCTTTTTTGCTATACCACCCCCAGACCCACACCCTCCCGTCCTCCCAACCTCCCACACGCACGTCTATTCCACTAATGTTGTTCACTCTTTACAATGGAAATGTCTGTTGATGGGGAATGTCAGGGGGATGTAACCTTTGTGCCGTGAGAGCAGCTTCCAAATATCAGTGGCACGTTTACTTTGCCTCTTGCCAATCCTTGAATGCTGCAAGCAAAGTGGAGATTCAATTTCTGTGCAATGTAATAACTGTTACAAGGTTAGACACCTTTGTGGGAAATTGAGTGTGGCAGTTTCGACAATGTAGTTCTTTCTCCTTTTAAAGAATGTATTACAATACATCAATAGGTAAGTCACCTATATTATAGTGAAAGAAATGCAGGAACATTTTAGGGACTTCTTCAGAAGGACACTGGAGAAATCATTCCTACATTTACTCAATGTTATTTCATTTAGCAAACAGTTGAGTGCTTTATTCTTGGTTCAAAGCATGGTCCCTGGGCAATTGTCAAGTGACCTGAAACTACTTTACAGCTAAAGAAAGACCTGGGGAAGTCCTTTTTAGTCTGGTATTATGAGTCATTAAGAATAGTATGTAGAATATAGTGTTTGTGTGAGGGGGGGCAAATATGGTGCTCCAACCATTTTCCACAGGACGAATGTATATCTCGAGTTCTTACAGTGTTGCCACCCACTCCCATACATTTGAGTTGAGAGCTGGCATTCAGAGGTCAAAACCCATGACCTTCTAATTGGGTGGTGTATGAATAAAAGGTGAGCACACATCTAATAATTTGCAATAGCAGGAGATTTTCACTCAAAAGGAGGGGAATGGCACCCCTCAAAACTTCCCATTAAGAAGTAATAGAAACTGGCACCATTATATTGGGATGATTAAGTGTGTATGCGTTAGATCCCAGTGTTGGGCCTTTCATTTAATGTCTCTTAAATGTTTGGCCTCATGGGAATGCAATTTTATGTTAGAGGCAAAATGTACTTTTTATAACTAGCCTACTTCATGATGTGGTTATAAAAATATGTGCAATACTGTTATTTTATATCGCCCAGCACTTTGCAGATCTCATAAATTTATTTTTACAGTTTTATGGCAATGTAATTTAGAGTGGGGCACCATCATGACGTACTGTACAATTGCTGACAAAATAACGCTTATCAAAGACTATGACAGTCTACACTACTTTCTGTTTATTTGTTGAATAAATTGGTCCTGAGAATTTCCATAAACTAGCAGCTATGTCTTCCTTGCAAGCAATTAGGTGTTCAGGAAGAATTTCCCCAAATTAAACCATCCAAATCTACTTTATTCAAGGAATTAAAAAAACCAAACCATACATTGGGCCTGAATTGACATGTGGGTTCTTAAGTCAGGAAATGGTCAGTTCACTCACTAATGTGTTGGAGCTAGAACCCAGTTCTGTTCGTTGTCGAGGCCAATACAAGTTCTGCTGCTGCATAGTGTTACCATGTCTAACAACCCCCTTTCTAATTGAACAAAACAATTCATTCTTGGTAGCTCAAAAGCCATTTATATGGACTGTAGTGAGCCTATTTATCTGGGTACATCTGAGGAGACGTGGTAGAGCTTGGTTACCATCTGGGGCTTAGCATGCATGTTTCATGTGGAGAGGGAAGAACAGAGTGCACAAACACAGCTTAATGAAATGTCATGTGAATTATGGGCTTTTAAAGAAGAGTGTACACTTTCTGGGCCTTTGAATAATGCATCCAGCTTCTCATACTCTGTGTTGCATGAAATCTGTTCTTGGTGTTATCAGACAAAACATGCAGTGCGCAGTGACTACAGTAGTTTATCACTTCAGGAACTTTGCTTATAATTGGAGGCCAGGAAGAGTGAATATGGAAATCCCATCTGCTATTTTTCACCTAAATAACAGGTGAAAAAGGACATTTAAAAAATGATCATCATTTATTGACAGCAATTGCTGCTGAGCTGAAATACAATAGATGTCATATGTGGGATAGTAGAATGTCACAGCTAAACAAATGTAAAAAGGGGTACTCTCATCCTTAACCCCTTCTGTAGCGCTCCCTTTTTTAACACAAGCTTGAAAATGACAAAGCCAAAATAAAATGGTTACCATTCTTGAACCTTGTTTAACTATTGGCATAATCCTGGTATTCTTCTATCCTTCTGAAAGGTAACCCTTTCGAGTTTGTCTCTAAGAGCCAGATTTATTCTAAATATTACTGAAACAACATAACAAAAGCTGTGGAAGAAAAAATTTTCACCTAAAATATATATACAGTATATATTTTTTTGGGGGTGGACACAGATTCTTGTGGCAGTGCCTGGTGGGCTTACAAATACAATGTAGCCATACCCACAATCCTGGCTTTAATTTGATGACAATGGCACCAAAATGAGCATTCTACATGTTTTTTTTTTCTTTTTCTGAGCTCCGGTGTGTCTAGGCTGGTTTCCACAAAGGCCATTTGGAAACTCCCAAAGGACACATCAACAAAATGATTTTATGGGTCTTTAAAGGTGTAAAATTGTATATATTGTATTATATTACTATATGCTCATGGAAGAAGAACGCGTAAAAGTAGCTTGCCTTCTCCCTTCCTTTCATCCTCCCCCCTCTCTCTCCCTCTCCTTCTCCCTCTCTTTACCTCCCTCTCCTTGCTCTGCCCTTGCAACCTCTGACAGCTGCAGGTATGGAAGCTTGTAGAAAATTAATACATTAGCTATCTAGTTGACTAATCAATTGATTGAAGTTTTCCTCAATTACACCACCCCCATCACCATGTCAAAATATTTTAAATTCTCAGTATTCTCAGAATATTTTATCATTATTTAGTATGCCCACTCCTTATTTATAAGGAGTGTGCATACTCTAATTAATAATTAAAAATATTTAGAGGATGTATTTAGATGCCCACTGTTATCAAATTGGACAGTCCCTAAACATGCCCTCTGCTGTGGAGTCAAAGCTGTTTTCACTGTCCTCCTCAGAAATATTCACTCAGATGAGTGATTTCTTCCAAGGCCTACAAATGCTCTTCTTTTTAGACCTAGGCTTGCTAAATAAATTTTTGTTGTAAAGCAACCTTTGTAGACATAAAGACTCAAGAACATTGAGACTCGTGTAACATTTTCAGCATGCCAACAGAAACCACTGTGGTTTGCTTACATAGTACAAACAATGCATGTCCTGGCTTTTATGCAAGCCTAACAACCAATAGCTACACCATTAGAAATGTAAAATGCTTGTCAGTCATCACTATAGTAGCTTGCCACTGGGGCAGTGTACCAGGCAGAAATTGTTGAGTATTTGCAGGTCCCATTAGCTATACTGAGGGACTGCTTGACCAGTACTGAGAGTCAGACAAGCTTATAGGTCAGCCCGTTTGGTTCCAGAGAATCAATACAAATCGGAGATAACAACATTATTTTCTACACAATACTTGTGGCAAGTATGCAACAGCAAAATACACAACAATGGTAATTCCTCCAGAGAATTTCTAAGTAAACAATGGACATTCTATTGAGGTTTCTCAGAGTAAGAATGTTTTTGAGACTAAAAATTACTATGGATTTTTTAGCTGGTTTCTTGCGGTGACAAGCATACCGACTTCATTGTGATTTTGTCTATGAATTTCCAAAACACAAAGCTGAGCCCCCCTCCAAGCTCCTTCTGCCACCCGACATGTTAGAAATAAAGAACCATTGTTGCTAAAACATTGTCATCACAAAATAATTTATAGAGATAGAACCCTGAGTTTTAACACTTTCAGCTGGTGTATCATTTGACCAGATTGATTGAAAATTTAATCATAATAAAAACAATGAATGCAAATCAACCCACTCTGCGCTGAATACAGGCCAGTGTGACTTAAAGGTGTGACCCAACACTGTGTCAGTCAACCAGGAGCAGGAGGGTATGAGTGGTGCCACAGAACACAGTCTCACAGTTGGTATGGCTCCGGACCAGAACTGCCGAGACTTATTTTGAAAATACTGGTCAGCGGAGAGATATAGAAAAGGAAAACAAAGAAAACAAAAGCCTAGCTCCAAGTTGAGCCTTTGTACTTCATGTTGGACAGCCTTGGAGCTTTTGTCTAATACCGGACAGGTAATCTGCCTTACGGCCACACCAAAATTTATACAAATAGCCAAAAGTAATGAAGTCAAACCCATTAAACTAACCAACCTGTAGTTTTTTTTTTCCGTCCGACCGCATTGGCAGGAAATTGAGTCAAAGGGCCAGTTGGAGGTCAGGTTGTCTTTTTTCCTCCCCCTCCCTGCCCCCAAAAATACAGTTTTGCTTTTTCTTGGACATTAACTCTTGATGGAAGTTAACATGATCATAAACTCTTATAATAAATTATAATGCATAATCCAAGGGTATGTGCCTGAATGTGATTATAATGTTTCACTGTTCCAGTAATGGTACAGGTTCAGCCCCTTGCTCCATTACATAGCTATGTAATGGGGTGTGTTCAGCACAATAACACTGCCTAGCCTCTCTCTATTTGTTTGGGTATATGCTTCATACATGTGTTTTTGTGCCCTGGATTACACTCAGCTTACAAGATTTACAATTCTGATTAGTAATTGATAACCATATTAGTTACATCAGCTTTTCTCAAACATTATCAGCCAGGCATGCCCGTTGCTTGATTCGTTAGTTTCTCTGTGTTTCATGTTGAGTCATGGCTTGGCTTCAGGCATGCTGAAATCAATGCACTGAAAAAGATCGGTACTGATTTTCTGCATATTTTGTGTACTCAGACAGACAGTATTTTTCCATTTCCATGTCTCATGCATGCAACACGTTTCAGGTGCCAAATGTTTCAGAAATGCATTTAACTTGCCATTTGTCTTGTGCCTCTTATTGTAATTTCATATCCATTTTAGAGAATATTACACGGAGCCTTGCTGGTTCTGAGTGCTGTTCACTCTGTTGTACAGAAGGTAGTGCACTATGGACACTGAATACACAACTGTCATGCTGGATATTTGATAGAAAACATGAGCTAACCTTGCCTGACAATATCCTAAGCATTACAAAAGGAAACATCATCTTCTCCACTGTGTGTTGGTGCAACCAAGGTTGTTTCTTGTTTACCAACAACAACAAGGAACAAAAAGGCTACTCAGAGCTATGCGCTGGTTCAACAGTGGGTTTTGAAAACATGTAAATCTAAAGAAAAACTTATAGAATCATAACCCGTGTCATGTTCCCATGGCAACTATTAAGACCTGATACGCTGAAAGACATTTATACAGTTTTGCATATTTCACTGCTGCAGTTGGATGACCTCATACGAAATGGAAATACAACTTGCTTTCTCTTGCCATGAAAATAACCTTTGTTCAGTCACACAGAAATTCAGATACCAGAGCCATTTATTTCAGTTGTTTAATTAATTCAGATGTACAGTTCAGTTGCAGAAAGTAGAGCATTTTTTTATTTTTTATTTACATCAGGAATGGTCTTTATGGTATTTATATTGTAATGTCATGATCCAGTGATGCTCATTCTGCTGAACCACAAGTAACAGGGCTCAGATTGCTCCAGAAATCCCGGTAACTTTACTTTTGCTGTCAGTGTATAAGAGAATAATGTAAGATTTCGACAGCTTCCAGCACTCAATTTTGAAATGTAAATTAAACCCCCTTTCCCTACTCACCACAGCAGTCTTACATATTAAAGTAAAAAGCTGTATTAAATGTATTGTTATTGTGGTAAAAATGTGCATAATGATTGCTGAAATATATTTGGCCTATAAATTTTTCATCAGAAAAATAAGTGATACGAGTTCAGCCTGATGGTACCTTAGAATAATGTTAAAACTGGAAGGCAGATAGTTATGCAATGATAAAAGCATATGCTTTTCTGTCCAATCATTGGAGGTCCGCATACATCAGCTTCTTATTTATTAAATGGATGATGAGACTGGATCTTAAGGATATGTTCACTATAGCCAGTAGCCTATCTCATAAGAGATCAACTAATTCACTCCTGGTTATCCCCCTTAGCGCTTACCCCATGATTTAACCCAGAAAGCAAATAGTTAAATCCAACAAAATCAAGTAAATCAAATTTTGCATACATGTGGCTCCCTTCTCAATAAGACGTCTTTCAGAATGCTGCTATAATACACCACAAAGGAATATTATTTTATTTATACAAGTACTAAAATGATCAAACATGGGCATGAATCACAAAGATTATAATGATAATGCATGAAAATGTCTCTGTCCTGACAAGATGATTCACTCATGGTCTGGCAGATCATGGGCCGGCAGATCATGGGCCATGATTGATGGACTGTGTTTGACTATAACATTTTGCTAGTTAGAAATTGTAGAGTGTGAATAAAATACATAGCAAGTGACAGTAATCATCAACCCAACCATTATCTATACCTGCTTATTCTGGTCAGGATCACGGGGGGTGCCCATCTCAGCGCACAGTGGGCAAGAGGCAGGAATACACCCTGGACAGGACAATCTATCGCAGGGCATGCACACCATTCACTTACACACTCATACCTATGGGCAATTTAGAGTCTCCAATTAGCCTACCTGCATGTCTTTGGACTGCAGGATGAAACCCATGTGGACATGGGAAGACCATGCAAACTCCACACAGAAAAGCCATCTCTCTCTCTCTCACTCTCACTCTCTTTCTGCTTTCTGTGTGTGTGTGTGTAGATATTTGCCAAGCACTATTTAGATCAAAATGTATTGTCCAAATGTATTTTGGTAGCTATTGTTATTTTAGTAATGCAGGTGTAAAATGTATTTTGGTATTTTAGTAGTGCCCTGAGTCAGTGTGAGAAAACATACATCATACATTCTAATATGCAATATAGTCTTCAGAATTATTTCACACAATTGGAACCTAAGGTCTATAAAGCATTTGACAAATAAAGCTATTCTATTTTATACCTGTGTGTATTACAATTGGCTAATATGAAAGTTTAGCAGTTCTTCATTGTGGCTGAGACATATATTGAACCATGGGGAAAATTACTAATAGTGGGAAGATATGGAAGAAACACAAAATAAATCACGTTTGGGCATTAATATGTGTCTGTTTGTAGTCGTAACTGAACTGTGTGTGTTTGCATGAGGTCCACAGGGTACAGTAGTTAATGTTTGTAAGGAATACCAGTGCATAATCGTTCTCGGTGTTGTATAGATTTGAGGTAAGGGGAATGCCTGCAAAGGCATAACTTGGCAGATGGCATACCATGCAGCAATGTTACTATGATATGTTGTATCAGTGTGTGGGTATTCAACAACTAGTCAATAAATATTCTCTTTTTGTTCTTATGCCTTAGAAATGTTGATTATTGATGCAAATTGCTCCATCTTTTCACTTAGATGCAGCTTCTGTGTTATTCTTTTTTGATACTTGTGTTGTGTTGGATCATTTAATGACATTTTGTGCACCTCAAAAGAAGGTTTTCTTTCAAAAGGGATAATGTAAAACCTCCACAAAAGGCGAAGGAACTGAAATTCACTACAGTCAGTTATGCTAACGGCCACCAGATTGTCTTCCCTTGTTTTCTTTCATGGTACTTCAGTCCTCTGCCAGCTAGAGGTCATGATAACCTCTTTGTCCAGCCACTTCTCAAGGAATTATCCCATTTGCACCACCTCAATAATCTAAATTGATAATGTAATTTCTATTAATTATGCATAAACAATGATTGACTTTTTTTTTTAGTTGTACAGGGGTATGATAGGTTTTGTTAGTAGCAGTGGGACATGCACACATTAGAAAAGAGAGCTGTTATATTACATTTAACTTGCACATAAAGCGATAATCAGTCCTGGTTCTGGAGAGCCACAGAGTCTGCTGGGGGGTTTTTTCCTCTTAAGATCAAGATCAATTCAGACCCAAGAACCAAGTAACCTGAGTTAACAGTGTAATCAACTGCTTTAGCTGATCAATTGCTGTGCTGCTCACATGCTGAGTAACAAGTAAAAAGCCTGCAGACCCTGTGCATCTCCAGGACCAGGAGTGAGGACCACTGGCTGAAAGAAATGCTTGGCATTTAAACTTCTATCCGTGCTCACTTTCCTTTCTGACTCTCCTCATATTAGATCAACACATTGCTTTTGTAAATGTCTCAAATGTCTCTCTAACAGTTTTGTTTTAACTTAAAAAGGCTCTCCAGTACATATGTAAAATGACATTTAAAAAACAAAATAGCACATGCATGATACAGTATCTGATTCACGGAAAGAACATGCATTATTTGAGGGCAGCAGGTTGGTGCAGTGGGTAGCACTGTTACCCCACAGGTGGTGGGCTCAAATCCACCCTGGACCTTTCTCTGAGGAGTTTGCATGTTCTCCTCATGTCCGCGTGGGCTTCCTCCGGGCACTCCGGCTTCCTCCCACAGTCCAATGACATTGTACGAGTGAATGCTCTGATAATGCCCTGATAGACTGGTAGCCTGTCCAGAGTGTCTTCTTGCCTCTCACCCAATGCATACTGAGGTAGGCTCCATCACCACCACCCCCCCACGACCCCACCCAGGATGTGGGGTGGGCATAAATAATGGATGGATGGTTACTTTATTTGAACATTCACCAAGCTATCTATCCAAGATTCAAAATGTTGTCTTGTTGCATTTGTATCACCCAAATTGTAAGTAAGTTAACAAAAAGAACCTAACAACAAAATATTGTTTTGGGGGGACCATTCTAATATAATGAAATGGTACTGTTGTCAAAGCTTACAGAATCTGACACTGAGCATGGGGATATTCAATGTGTCTGGTGTGGCCAATGAAAACATGCACAATAATGACCTCTGGCACAATGCTGTGCAATATCTGGCATTTAGCTTTCAATGGCCACAATATTCTCTGTTTTATAGACCAATGTGTTTTCCAGGAAGATCAATATGACTAAAGAGCAAAACTGTAAAGATGCTAGAAAAAACACACCGTGTATCACTCATGAGCTGGGGCCAGCCAGTAAAAAGGGCAGTTGGCTGCTTTTTGCAAACAAGCAGTATGGCTTTCTGACTCTGAATTAATAAGCAGAATTTAATTAATTAAATGCAAAGAGTAATCAATGCAACTAAAGGGCACTGATAATACCCGTCTACCTTAATGGATTACAAAAACAGCCGGATAATATGAATATAAATGAAAAAAGGACAGTGGTCAGCAGCAAACATGAATAATTTGAATCATAAAAAATTCATATGGCTCTTGATTATAAAATACAGTAACTCTCTTCAAACTCCTTCAGACAATCTTCAATCCTACAAACAGCAGTAGTGTTGCTCTTATGCCCCTTTGTGGATGAATTTAACATGCTTTCTTTTCTTTTGTGGAAAATTACAAAGAAAACTTATTTTGAGTGTATATCCTTATGTCTAGTGCCTTATATTACTTTATGAGCTGCCCAATATATAGTTTTGGTATGTTGTCAAATGTGTAACCTCCCACGTTCAATTAGTGAACTTAGAGAAATATTTGTAGGCTAATTGTTCCTTATCTCTTTGCAAAAAATGTAAGCTTCTCAGTCTGTCTGGAAGGTGTAAACCTTGCTAATTAAACTGGCGATTTTCAGAGAACTACACAGAACTGCAGACTCTGTATTTCTCTCCATGATACCATGTAATGAAGCTTATCAAACCTGAGTGAAGTCTCAGTGTAGAACTGAGTTATTCTTCAACATCTTTAATAGTATGTCTACAACATTTGGAGCACTGTGCCGATCCACTGTTTTCACAAATTTGCATACTTGCACATGGTTTTCCTTGGTCAATTATTAAACTAAAACAAATATTTAAGAAAGGAAAATATATCATTTCAGGCTACTTGATTTTATTGGTCATCTATCTGCTTGCAACGGCCAGGAAAATAAACTTTGACCTATGTACTAATGCCAAGTTGGTGGTAATATTAGCAAGAACATAATACAGTCTCTCCAGAGACTATGACTACTTTGGTGGTTTCGCAAATGCCACCTAGTGGTAAAGTGTCCTTATTACAAGATCATTCTCATGTTTTACCATCTAGTGGTGGTGACCCTTTTGTCGCTCAGTAAGAGAGTAAGAACAACTTGCTTGCTGAAAATAACAATAATAATGGGCCTCATTCACGAAACATGTGTACGATCACATTTGATTATAAACTGCGTGTATGAACATTTCCAAGAACATTTCGGCATTCATCATTTTTTCTTATCTGTATTTGTTCATGGCTGTTTCCTTATGCTTATCACATGAACAGATTTGCGTGCAAAATATACAGAGACAGCATTCATCATCTCATACACCTGGGATATGCACAAAAACAAAGGTGTGCACATGTGTCATGAATCCCATATTGGTCTTTCGTTGGAACATTTTTAATAACCAAAGTACGAATAATTTAAGAAAAGTTTCAGGCCCAATGTCTCTGAATTCAATGAAACAGAGTTTCAATCAACTGCCAAAAATGGCAGTTGATTGGCAATTTACAACAGCAGGCTTTTAAGCGTAGCAATTAAAATGCATGGTTTTTAGATTTATTTTCCTTAAAAATTAATAGAAATTGTGCAATGAAATTTCAAGGCTCAAACTAATAAAATATTCCACTGTTACAGTATCTACATTGGTGGCCAGAACCCTCTGTCGACATGTATGAATATATTTCACATCTAGCACTATCTAAAGCTATTTAAAAATAGTCTATGTCCATCAAATAGTAGCTGTAGGTTAGGCCCACAACCATTATTTGATTGCACTTAAATAATTTTAAAAAACTGTCCAAAATGTTTCTGCCACCTCCATGTACAAAGCGCAGAACATGTTCAGTTCAAACTCAATATTCAGGACATCTATCGCAGAAAATCTTACTGAGGTAGTAATTCATATTCGTTCATACCAAATCCTCAATGTTGTTAGATGACCAAACCTTCTTTAAAAATCTGACATCTGACTGACAGGAGGTTTGTACATTTGATTTGATGCACTACTATGGGGTGCGTCATATTAAGTCCTATATGAGCTGTCCTGCCATATATATTGAGATATGAGTGCTTCAGAACAACCTATTTTAAGGACATGAAGGACATAAACTTGAAGAACTCAATGAGAGATAGGTAACATCTGAAGTCCTAACCAGACCCCGTCAATGCACTAGTTGTCGGCCTGATATTGGTGTTAGAGCCAACAAGGTGTGGTGATTGCCAAAACATACAACAGGTGGACTTTCTCTGTTTTGTGCTGCTGATAAAAATGCGACTGGGTCTCTTAAACTGGGGAGAAAAAGATGGTAACAGCACATGATAACATGAAAATTGATTTTCAGAGATTTAGTCCAGGCTGAGTGGAACATATGGGCCGCAATATTCAGCATACCATCTTCTGGGCTCACCGATATCCCTGGATACTTTATCCAGGGCTGGCCATGTTACAGTAACATCGTGGATTACCACAGGGAATCATGGGCTACACTCAAGTTCAGTGAAGCAATGAACAGAGTGCCCTAACTTTCTTGAAGCAGAAGGTGGAGTGACACTAGCCTGACATTTACAAAGACAACAAACCACTGGAGTGAGAACTAGGCAACCTGGGATTATTTACCTCACACTATACACAAAAGTCTGACAGGCAAGCAAGGTTTTTGCAAGCCAAGCGAAGAGTGACACAGGGTTACAACTCAGGAGAATGAATGTGGCCAAACCCCACCAGGGGAAAATAAATTCAACTGCAAGTGAAGCCACACTCCAGAGAAATGTTAGAGGAAAGTATAGAGGAAGCATGTTGCTGGAGCCTGGCATTTATAAGGCCATAATGGTGTCCCACCACATAGCACGACTACAGATGGTGTGGGATTACCCACTTATTAGACAGGCACAGTTCAGCTAGTACTGTATCACAGTTCTTTACTATATCTTACTATATCAGCTTTTCACCCATTACATCAGATTAGTAAATGTTTTGCTGAGCATCACTGCCTGATATGCAGATGCTATCCTTTACTAAACCCAACCCTTAGTGTCATTTTTAGAAAAATTAAAGACATTTATGCATTTATGCAAGACATTCTTTGCAGTATCCACCTGGAACACTGCACACAGACAGATGTAATTTACAACTTTCATTTTATCCATAAATAAAACAATTATAACACTAGATGAACAAATAAAAACAATCAGACATGAATTTTAGCCTGAGACCAACATTGATGGGGAATCATCTGTCTGGATGTCATTCAAGATTTAACAGATGTGTTCTTAAGTACACATATTCTACCAGAAAAAAAATGAATAATCTCAAATTTTTTCACTTTTTATTCAGATGGTATTTAAACGTTATCAAAGCCTGAATATGCGCCACATGGATCAGCTCCAAGGACCGCAGCTGGGCCTTTTCAATGGTGCTGATGCTAATACACCGGCCAGCTCTTTCATCTTGTCCTCCATCTCCTCCACAATGCAATGCCATTAGCTGAGCTCTTGAATACAGTTTAAGAAATAATTTCTTTATCTTACTCAAAAGGCAACATGTTATGCGCCCATTTAGCCAACTCTGTCAATGCAGAAAGGTCCATCTCTTCAGATGGGCATTTTCAGAAAGCGTTAATGACAGTTGACAACTAAACTCAAATACTGTAAGTAAAAATGAACCAAACACAGTGGATGCTTTTCAGCTTCTCACCTCGGCTCTCCTTTTCTCTCTCTCTGGAAAGAAGCACACCTTTAAGCCCTGGGCTGATTCGCCAAGGCAATCCAAGTGTGTGCACCCCCTCTCCTGCAGGCGTGACCCCAGACTGCCATGACTCTCTCCACTGGACCAAGACTGCCACAGATGGGTTTGTGATCATTGGCTATTTTGAGTAGAAGACCTATTTTATTACACAAATTCAAAGACAGCACATATGGCTGTATAATTCAATTTGTATCTATACTGTATGTTGAAAAACATTGTTGCAAAATTAGTAGTGCATTATATTTTTAACTGAACATTCTGACTAACAAAAATGCGAATGACAGCATCCACGTCTGTACTGTCACTAATTGAAACTCATTGGACCATCATTATGACTGAGCCATATGGATCATGGAAGTGCTCTCATTGATAATTTACCAGTATGAATGAGCTGTTAAATAAATGAGATAGTAACTTGAGGGTCACAGATTTGGCTTCTTGGTTGCCCACCATGGACCAGAAGGAAGTATTTTTTCTGCAATTAATACTACAAATGTCTTTGCTACTTTAAAATCATTGATAGTCAATGAGCCATAGCCACAGAAATTAAATTGTTTTGCAACTAAGACCACCAAGCTATCTGATTCTTATATTGAACTTTAATCTTTTATGCAGATTTTTGTCCTAAGCCGTGTACAGTAAATATAATTGGATTCCAGAATTTCAAAACTTCTGTAGCTTGTCTGTTCTCTATGATGTTTTGTTACTAGGCTATCTTTGTTTATATTTTACAATGCAGTATTGTTACCAAGATTTGTGGGATTGAAGTAACATCATCACAACCTTCAGTGTGTTCTAAACATTAGATCCAACAGGTATTTTTTTGAGCATGACAAATAGATGTAGCTGTGTCCACATTTGTCTGGCTTTATTTCTTGACATAATTGTCAGGTATCATTTTTCACAATATAGGACACTCATGTAAAGCATTCTAAAATGCTTTTCTTGACTTGATAGTACAAGAATGAGCTGGAAATTATGAAGAGTGCACTTATGAGCCGTGGATGGATCGACTCCATTCTTATGTTTTCTCATCTCTGTGAATATGGCCCAACTTGAGCCTGTGAAAACACAACAATAGGATGCACGATAGTACTTTTCGAATTTGCTGTGAATAAATCCTTGTAATTAATGCTTCAATCTTGTTTGTCTCATTTAGTTGGAGAGAGGGTGCAAGAAAACAAGATCATTTTGTTTCCAACCAATACAAATTCTGTCTGATGAGAAGGGTGTGGATGAAAAAGGGCATCAAATCTCTCCAAGATTACAGACTGTGTGCTCAATCACACTGACTACACCACTTCTTTCAACACTTCACTTACCCCATTTTATTATGAAAGCAATTTGGGAAAGTGATCTTCAGAGATGCTATAGGTATTGGTCATTCAGCAAGTTGCAAATTGTTTCTTGAGAGTCTCACTTTTACATTTGCATTTTTTGACATTTAGCAGATGCTCTTATCCAAAGTGAGTTACACAGCTTAGATTCTTTAGCATACAATCCATTTATACAGCTGGATATTTACTGATATTTACTGACCTGCTGATAAAGCACCTGCGCCTTGTGAAATGAAAATCATTTGAATAAATTGATGTGCATGCATGCATTACCTAATGTTCACAGTACATTTCTTTTTTCAGGCTCAGTAACCAGGTTTGGTTAGGGATTTCTGAGCAAATAAGTCACCCCCCTGAAACACACAAAAAAGTTTAAGTGTTTTCATTTTTTTGACATAATACTACAAGTGTCTTGGATGAGAAAAAAGTGAAAATATTTTCAAAGATTTATATTTATAAAAATATAATTTATTTTATTTTTATTGAATCTCCTGTGGCATAGGTTTCTGCATAATAGAGTATATGGTTCTTGAGATTAAAACTAGAGTGATCTCAAGCATGAGTTGCCAGGTCTTAGGAATATACAATCATAGAGTATTAATACAATTTCCATTACAAATACTGTTCATTCTAATTCATTTTATTATATATGGTCCGGCAAGCAGGACAATCGGAAAAATTTATCTATTGCTTTAAATCAAATGAGCTCCTTGTCTCCTCAGATCTTTGGACATGATTAACACTAAACCAAGCTCACAAAGCCTGGCAGTTCTTGACTTTACTTGACAATCCTTTACTCAGGCTTCACATAATAACAGCAGTCATTTTAAAAATATATTGGAAACACTGCGCCTGCTATTTGACAGCGAGGTGGTAACCTGCATTTGTGTGAGTCTTCCTATTGTCTAGTACTTTATATAAATGTTTACTCTTGAAATTACAGCGTTTAGTGAGGACAATCCTTTCGTCTATTGGTTTCTTCATTACGTAACATAATGAGGACCTTTGATGGGCAAGTCATGAAGATACACTCTAGTGTAAATAAAGGCCTGAAGGATCTTTTAGCACTCTGTAAATAGAATGCACTTACAAGAAAATTGTACATGGTGTAAAAAGGCATGTCAGGGACCTCTTTAAGTATGCAGCATTACATGTGAATAAGTACCACAGATCTGGAAAAAAAGGGGGAAAAAATGTTGCATACCTCTGAGCAATAGCTTTTATTGTCATATGCTGCAAGCTATAGGCTTTTAGAGAGCATGGTCACAAAGACAATTTTTCAATAGGCACCCATTTAAAACCCATTTGTCAGCTTCCAAACTCAGCGCTGTCCACATTCTGTGGCCCTATTTTGACAATAACTGTAGCGCAAATGTGCCTGGGCACTAGAAGAATTGCTAGTTTAGTCCTTTGAAAGCAGGCCATTTCTTTTTTCTCTGTATGGTATGGTATGGTCATTTTGAGGTCTGCAATAAAAACAACATGTATCAACAGGGGTAGGTGTGTCAATAAAAACATTTGGTGCTGTGCTAAGTTTTTGTTGAATAATTGATTTGTGTTTTAAACCCACCCACACCACCTTTTAACTCAAACACAGATGCTACGTGCTATTTTGGTGATGTTGCCAGTGCATACATACAAGTATAAAGGGCATTACATTTACATGTGCTATAGAACAGCCGTGGATATAAATTAGTATGGAATTAAGGTTGCCTGAACTTAAATGTTTCTATGGTAACTTACATCAATGTAATGTAAAGATTTTGAATCCTTTTGTCAGAATTGTTACTAACATTACGGTTAGCTTATTTTTAAATAGGCAACTGTAACCATAAACTGTAATCTGCTTTCTGAACATGCATGTTCTTTTTAAGTGGCATGCCATCAGTTTAATTTCTGAACTATTTGATTTTACTCTGGTTTTTATTTAAATCAGAAATGATGATGGAGTTTACTAGAAAGTTCCCAGTCTTACACAAAAAACATGAATAAATTATGCGCATATCTGTAAACACACATGACTGAGTAGAGGCATATATTTGAGCATGTGTAGTGTACTGTGTATTTGTGCAAGGTATGCACTACCAAACGGCAGGTTTAATACTACTTTGCAAAAAATAGCATTTTTATAGTAAATAATATTTTAACAATTATGTCTCAGCACTTTGGCATGATACATATACTTGAATATAAGTGATAAGACATGCTTTGTCTTTGTCTAATTGTGACAGCAATTAAACGTATCATAGAAAATGATTGATTTCAGTTTAATGCTCATCTTTTTGTGTAAGAGCTTGCAAATGTTACTTCAAGTTTCTTATCGGTTTGGTTCAGTGGGATGGATCTTTTGGCTGTGGAGCATCATAAGTGCTCCTCATAAATGAAATGCAACTGAAGTGGAGTGTATATATTGTGATGCTTAAATAGTCTGGTAAACTCAAAAAGTAGTACAGTCTATAAACAAGTTTTAGTTAAACAATTCTAATAATACTAATAATAATAATAATGACAATAATAAATGTGAAGTGAAACTTCAGACATACTGTATATCCAGCTAAAATGAAACTAAATAACCTATACAATTAACATGTGCTATGTCTCCCTCCACAAGCAACTCTCCTCCAATTCCAAGTCTACTGGATGTATTTATCAGTGTAACAAATTAACAGCACTTTCACTCTCATTTATGCTACTAGCTGTTCAGCAGTTTGTACAGTACTTTGGTGTCTCTCTCAATAGCACTTTAAACAAGAATAAAAAGGGAGTGCATGCAAAGGCAGAACTGTGGTGTTCAGGAATTGGACCTGGTTCACCTCTCTGGGAGTTGGAGGAGTGATAACCCCCAGGGCACCCAAGTTTCTGCAGCTTCAAAGAAAGAGAAGCGAGGGACAATTACTTGAGGTGTACATAGTAAAATGTAGTTGCTTGACGAGGAGTCTGTCACGGTGTGCTGCCTTCTTGACCTGAGTGTGGACAAGCTCCTTGTCTGAGTGGGCGTGGCCGCAGTGGTTATGAAAGCATGTTAAGGTTTCACAATAGTAAGGGTAGATCTGAAGTACTGCGAGACGAATATAAGTAATTAGCAGAAAATATTAGGAGCAGAACATGCACTGTTGTGTTCTCTTACATTACTGCCAGTGGCATTACGGCGCACACAGAGGAAAGATGGAATGTATGAAATGTAAGAGCTGAAAGGCTTAAGATATGTAATCTCTTCAATTTAGCAAAAAAAAAAAAAAACAACAACAAAAAAATGAGACTAAGGGAGGTTTGTGAATTCTTTAAAGGGATTCACAGTGAACTAAAATTGGTTGAATTAAATCGGCAGAACTAGTGGACACAAGTGCAAATTCCACCATTCATTTACAAAAAGTAAATTCCACACAAATATCAGGAAGAATTTCTTTACACAGAGAGCTGTCTGGAGCATACATGAAACAGCTTTTCATTTCATGTAGTAGAGACAGAGCCCCTTGGGGTGCACAAGTCTAGGCTTGATGCAGTGTTGGATGCTCTCTAGTTTGTAGAATGGTGAGCCCTGATGTGCTGTATACATGTAGCCCTGATGTGCTGTATACATGTGTGTGATGAGTGCATGTGTATGTGTTTGTGTGCATGTGTGTGTGTTTGTGTGTGTGTGTGAAGTGGATGGGCTACAGCAGCAGAAGACCATGGTCTTCAACGGTTGCCACTCTTATCAGCAAAGAATTGGAAGATAAGGCAACAGCAGGCACATGTTCACCAAAACTGGATGACTGAAGATGAGAAAAACATCCCCTTGTCTGACAAGTCTTGATTTCTGCTGTGACATGCAGATGGTAGGGTCAGAATTTGGTATGAACATGAATTGGATCCATTCTGCCTTGTGTCAATGGTGCAGGCTGCTGCTGGTGGTTTAATGGTCTTGGGAATGTTTTCTTGGAAAACATTAGGCCCCTTAATACCAACTGAGCATCATTTGAATGTCACAGCATACCTATGCATTATTCCTGACCATGTGTACCCCATAATGGCCACAGTCTAAAATGTATTTTAAAAAAATTTAAAAATGTATGTCTCTGGCAGGATAATGCATCACATCACAAGGCAGCAATCATCTCAAGCTGGTTCCATGAACATGACAGTGACTTCAGTTTATACCAATGGTCTGCACATTCCCCATATCTCAGTCCAATGGAGCACCTTTGGGATGAAGTGGAATGGGTGGTTCACAGCATGAATGTGTGGCTGAAAAATCTACAGGAACTGCATGATGCAATCAAGTCAGCATGGACCAAAATTCCAAAAGTATGCTTCCGGCATCTTATCGAATCCATGCCCTGAAGAATCCAAGCTGTTCTGAAGGCAAAAGGGAGTCCTACACGATACTACCAAATACCAAAAAACTGTCAATTTATCAAAAGACATGACTGATAAAAAGTAGCTGTTAATAATTTAAAATCTTGCATTTCACATATAATTCGTATAGTCAGTCTAAATTCTAACTTTTGAGAAAGGCAAATATATAACAAAGGTGAAAAAAATATTAAACTAAAATAGATTTTATGGCAATTTTATATGTCCTTTTCATTACAGTGGAAGGCTATTCTGATAATATTTTTTAGCATGTAACCCCAAACATTACACATTTATTAGTGAAATCAGAAACTTTCAACAAATGTTCAATATTCTGTATTATCATTTGAACTGAGAAACATTGAGTGATAAAATAGCAAAACAGTCCAACTATTGCTTTGTTGTGATATATCTAAATATAAGAAATGGAATGCATTATTAAGCATATATGACAATATATTGCCATCTATTGAAAATATATTTGGAAAGACTCAATATATTCATATGTATCTTTCAATTATCACTATATTGCCAATTTTCAGTAAGCTATACAACAGTTTCTTTTTTGCGTAAGAGTTGCCATATTGTGATATATCTGTGACGTATGGTAGAGATAACGGTAATAAGATGCAGGATGATGCCTTCTTCAAACTTGAAGCTATCTGTATTGATACGGCTATGTTTGGCAAATTGTTGATATTCGCTGCGTTTATTCACCTGACACGTTCGCGCATAGGCTACTCTCAGCATGTACTTTACATTTTCCCACTGTATTTACCACTGTATACCTGCGTTTTCTCAATGATTTCCCATTCCAGTGACAAATTCTTAAAACAGCTATAGAGGCTTACGTTTTGATTCTTACGGAGCCGATATATTTATTTGAAGTATTTCACCGTTTCCTGACGACCAGCCTGGGCATATAGCCACAACAATCCCTATACCAACATAACTGCACTCCCCCTACCCTTGCCTCTTTGATTGCATTCCTCTCTTTGTATTTAAACATCCGGGTTTCCCTACTGGCTGTGCTTACTCTCCTCTCAGAAGCCATTTTGGACTCAGTTCAGTTTCTTGCATGTCAATTTCAGACCACTCTCTGGCCATTCAGTGTTTAAGAGTGAAAAAGGTTAACGGGCACGACCGGCAAGGAGGGAAAAACGGGCAATGTTGTAGGCGCTCATTTTTGTTGTACCGATTCAAAATTCTGGAATTGATTCTATCCCAATGGATTTTTTTATATTTTAAAGTTTTTTTTCCACCCGTGCAATTTCGTTGCATTGGGGGGCTATACACACAAAAGCAACGCAAACTCTCGGTGCGGTGGACATCGGAGGCCGTGGGTCACTTTGGCTCGTTGTGGTGTGCCGTTCATCTTCTTAAATGTACGAAAAGGAAAAGCGATTGAAAAGGAGAAAATCTGGTGTTTCTCTGTAATTAAAGGAATATGGTTGCATCCTGGCTGAGTTTTGCACTTCTTTGGGGAACTTTTTATGCAGGTAAGCCCATGTTTATGAATTTATCGTCTGCATTATTTTTTGCGCATTATATCAAGGAAATACAAAAAACTCAAAACGGACTTGGAAACTGGTTTTATGAATAACAAGAGACACTTGATTGCTGTCATAAGTGGCATACATTTTTACAAAAGTGAATTTTTAGCTATAGAGTCATTTAATGACTAACATTTTATTAGTTGTAACCATACATAACCTAATGAGTGTTGTTTTACTATTATTTGTTACGTTGTAGCTGTATGATATGTATCTCTATACTTCATTTACCTTCTTTTGGTGCCAGTGGTACAATTCACAGTATACCGGCATTTATTGGTTTTATTATTACTATGTACTATTGCTGCTGCGAAATATTAGAAGCCTCGTAATAATAATAATAATAATAATAATACATTTATGTGTAACACTTTAAAGTGCTTTGATATGTGCATTTTTACTATTAGCATCAGAACATATTTTAAAGATGGGTATATTTTGAGAACCCGACCAGTTTTATTTATTTTTTAACGAACGATCGTTTCGTATGTTTTGTAATGACTTTGCTTTTGCTGAACGATGGAAGGTTCACGTCAGTGTTGAAGCTTGTAATTCTGGCACACTGCTGGGAAGTATGACTGTCTTCCAAATGAAATATAAATAAGAAATACGTGTTTTGCGGTTTTACCCGTATTTGTTATTGGGGACAGTAATACAAAACTAAATAATACTATGCATAACAAATCCTATTTGAATATTTCTTTTTGCTTTATTACACACATTTGGATCGCCACGTGCAGCAGAGCAGTACTCCGTAATTTAGCAGATAGGTTTCATTCCAGCATAATGAAGCACGATATGGTGATGCCGTTTGGAATGCTGATGGTGATATTGTTTCTGTTGATAATAATGGGATCTATGCAGTTGTCGCGAAATAATTATTTGTAGGTATTGGTGCCATAGCATTTCATTATTTTGAGCGTTTAGATCGCCATGTGTAGAGAAATAATTATTTTAACTGGTACTTAAACTGTCTGTTTTGTTGCCCTTGCGAAATATGCTATGTTATTGGAATCACAAAGACCAATTATTGTATGCGTGGTTATTCCATTAATAAACTGTCGTCATAATCATGTTTATTTTCACTATAAATAATTATTTCACTATGCGTCCTGCACGGCTGCTTTGTTGAGCAGTTCCCTTGTTTTGCCCATCTTGGGGGAGGGGTATTTTGGGGACAGAGGGTGAAAAATCGAAGCTTTTGTGCTCATTTTCATCGCTTCTAAACAAACGCCTCTCAGTTCATTTTTCGCCAAATCCAAGTAAAATGTAGTGAACAGACTAACGTTTAAACTAGATAAAGTGTTTGGAAACCGAACCACACAGTTAGCCTACACTAATGCATCACAGGCGTAACGATGCTTCTGTCTTTTATTTTATTTTCCCCCCAAAAGCGAAAAATAAACATTCAGTTTAAAAGAGTTTTTTTTTGCTCTGTATATACGAGTTTGACAGCATCAACAGAAATACGCCTGCCTGCCTGCCTGTAGTAGGCTATATGCCTACCCAGTATACATGTTTAAAACGATGAACGGTGAAAATGTGCTTTGTTTGTCTTCGTTTGATAGATGATTCAATATTCGAAGTGCCTCGTGAACGTGATTTGAATAATGAATAATATTCTTTAAAATTTGAATGTAAAAACAATATCGTTCGCATACCACATATTGTAAGCCATATTGTCTATTGTCTAATAATGTAGCCTAATAAATTCAGTGTTTCTACTACACAAATGACTAACTTTGGCATACTGAACCTGTATAAATAATACCGAAGCTAACATGTAAAGAAAGCGTATGCAAGACTTCATCCATTCTTTATGGATATATTGGTAACATTGTTGAGTGGCACCATTATCATGATCCTGACAATAGATGCACACCAAAACTCCAATTTAGTTTCTGCTTGAAATGTTATTACATAAGCAAAATATAATAGTACATTTTAAGCGTCCAGATTTGGGCTATATCTGGTATGTGTGCTACGTAATAGGCATCTATTGTTAAAAGCGGACTGACTAGCTGAAAACAGTTATCAAGGAAACATGTTTATACTGCAACTAAAGCAGACACTCTTGTATTGTACAGTCTTTCCATTTGGTAAATTTGGGACATAAGGTAAAAATGTTACTTTTCACCATGTGGAAATTTGCCTTTATTTTAGAAAGGAATGGCAAGAGGTAATATTCAGCTTAGCGCATTTACTAATATAGAGTTTTGATAACACATTTCCCTCTGCTTGTGGCACATTGTTTACATAAATGTTTAATCAGTTACATGGCTGCATATAGGTTACTTGCTGAATGGCAGGGTTCATATTTTGTTGGAGCCTTTATTAAGTCAGAATAGGTAAGGCATGCATTTTCTTTCTGTGAATCAGATCAGATGTGGAGCTGACCTTGTCAGTATTGTGGGCATTGAATTTAGAACTGTAAATGGTTATGCATTCTTGTGAGAATTCCATAAAATTCTTTGAATTGCAGAATTTATTGTATGATGCTCTATCCGAGTACATTTTGTTCTTCCCAGTTTGAGTGTATGGATAGTAAAAAAGGGAAAAGACTAATTCTTCATCCTGATCATTCAGAAGCAATGGAAATACATTTCAGGAAGGGCAAATATAATCATTTCAGCATGGTCATTTATGAATTAATAAGTAAATAAATTAATAAAGAAGGATTTTTAGAGCATAGCCTACTCAGTGATTGGCTTTCATTCATGCCTGTGCAGCTCTCCTTTCGTTTGTCCCCGAATTGCCTCTGACTGCACGGCAGGGGCTGCAGCTCTGGTTGTTGATCATCTCTGACTATGAATCCATGCTTGCGTAAATGGCAGGGTGTGTTTCTGCAGCTGTTGTCAGTGAGGGAGGGATTGGATTGGACGCACTGTTGTAATAGACCTCTAGTCATAGGTCATCTGGGTCAGGAGCAACAATGAATCTTAACGGTGTGCTCTATGTGCTATTGTGGTGAATTCTCAAGTTTAGAGTGAGGTTGGAGGCTGTGATTGCTTGTGGGCTGATATCGTTACTGTTAAACCTTACCCCCCAACCTGGAACTCAGAAAGGGCAAAGTGTGTGCAGTATCTGTTGTATTGTAGATGTAGGCTATGTTTTTCTTATGCATTTTGGCCCTATGCTTTCACGAGAATGTGTGTGTGTGTGTGTGAGAGAGAGAGCGAGAGCGAGAGAGTGGGGGGACTGGGGAGATGGGGGATGGTTTGCCTTCAGCAAGAACAGAAATTTAAAAAGACAGTGTGTATTTTTTTCTCTAACTGATATGTTAAAGGGGTAGTTCACTTCCTGGTGTTTAAAATAATATTTCAGTTTTAGTGTATGTTTTTGATATATATTCCTGGACAATTTATGTATGTGGTGAGGAATTTCTTAAGGTATTTACAGAGGTTTCTGAGGATCTGCCAGCCTTACAGTGGCTGGCATTGGGGTTCTCGGGGGTTTGTGGTCTCAAGCAAGAAAATACACTTCAAGTTAAAAAAAAAGCAGCTTGTACATCAGTATTATGTTTCCAGAGTTTGTATGTGTATTACATTTGGTCTTATTTTTGGTTGGACCTATTTCCAGTAGTGTCTGCAACCTGAGACTGCTGCGTGCAAGCTACCAGCACAATATATAAAAGTAATATTTGCATGTATTACTGTGAATGAATGCTGTAAAATTGATATGTTCATATGTATCACCTGTGGAAATTTATTGATTCCACTTATAAATGTACTAGAAATGTAATCATTAGTAAATGTGGTGCACTGTGTCTGAGCAGCATTGAGCCAAGAAAACAATTCCATAACAACAAGGCAATAATAAAGTTGTGGAAAATAAAAGGCAAATTGGCAATGAGATGCAAGTGCTAAATAAGTTATAAGCAGACAGAAGAGGAAGATTGGCTTATTTGCCATTGTTGATGGTGATCTGGAAAGAATAGATGAACTAGGCCTATGCTTGTTTCGTACTTGATCCATGCAGAAATCTTGGTGCTATGGATACAGTCATATTATATGTGTTTTTGTGTACAAAATAAATGGATGCCATGATTTTGTACCATCAAAAGCTTGGCAGGAACAGTGTTCATTGTTAAATGTAGCTCAAAAGAGTAGCACTTATCTGGGGTGAACTTTGTGACTTCTGAACTTCTCTAATTTTACTTCGCATTTTACTCAACAACTATGATTATTTGAAAAGAGAACAATTTCTGTGTGCACTAAAGTTCCTACTGTGTCATTTTAATAAGGCAGTCCCCAGTTGGATGTCTTACAGAAGAGAACTGGGACACAAGCACGTGAGGACATGGAATCCTCGGGAGGAATTCAGTAACACTTGGTCTAATTATCTGGATTTTCCAGTCCCTTCCTGGAACCGCATAGAATAAAGAGAAATATATTTTTTTACAGGAACGATATGCATAGAGCTGCTACTTGGAGCAAATGTATTTTCAAGGCTTGTTTTGTGGTAGTCTTCTGTATAATGAAAGCATTATCTTTGCTGAACCGAATTCTATAAAAGCTCTGAACGACTGCGCGATTGATGCACCACATGCGGGAGCAAGAAATGAAAAGTGAATGCGAAAAGTGTGATACATCATGTGTGCTTCCCACTAACTCAAGTAAAATAAGTAGGCCCCTCTCCTTAAACTTTTATTATAATTTCTCAACTTGCAAATGACGTAATAACACTAACACACTGAGTTTGGGTGGGTGGGGGGGGGATGGTTTGGAAGATGGGTGAGATTTTTGATGAATTTCGTAGTGAAATCGTATAATCCGATTTCAAGAGTTGTAACTTGCTGAAAACAGCCAACTCTACTTTGTTCTGTTGTTTTATGGCATCTTAAACCTGCCTCAGATCTACACAGCTTTTCAGCTGTTCGTAATTTAATATCTTCATAAAACACCTCAATACCTTGCTTGTGTTATGTGAGTGAATCAGGCTGTTCCCCTACGTGATTAGAAGAAAATTGCTATGGCACGAGATGACAAAGTGAGAGCTCTGAGATTAGTCAACTGTGGATTACTAAACCAACTGGCATGCTTGTTGGTCAAACTAATTAAAGAAAACCAGATAAACAATGATCAGTTTAAAGGAAATATTTGTTATTTCAAGTTTGACTACTGGCATAGCAAGCCAAACACAACAGTTGTATCTGATTGACATGTTGCTACCATCATGCCATTCACATGGTCAAATGTTGCTATTTTTATTTTTGTTGATACAAACTCCATTAGGTTGACAATCATGACCTCACTGCTCAGATACATTTTTTGCCAAAGCAGTATGGAATGCAAGGAATGTAAATATATATAAATGCTAAATGTAGGCTAATTTTTGCCAGAGCTAGATTTGGCAGATGGCAGAGCCAAAGAAATATCCCAAAATTTGTGTAGATACCCTTCAGGTATGTATAGGCTAAATAACTACACAACATTCTCTGATTTTGTAATGGAATTACTCATATGATAATTTGATAAATATGATATTTTTCTTTATAGTGATCCATTACATCTATTGTGCACACAGGAAAAAAAAAGTGTATGAAGCACATTTCATATGCCTAGATGCTGGAGTTTATGTCTAAGCCAACTGTGCATCACATTGCAGGACTGCTGTTCACATTCAGCACTGACATGGTCTGGATTTTATACCAAACCGTGGGATCTATGCATGCACTAGAACAGTGGCATAACAAGATAAGACACCCAGCAGCCCCTGGAGTATAAATCTTGCCGACTGAAGTATTAGCCTAAGTCCTATGCTGTGTAGATTATCTTTCTAAATGAATAGGAGTTTAATAATACCTTCATGTTGGTACACTGATGGCATTGGGTTGATAATTAATGTTTAACTAACTGTTCACAGTCCGATTCTTTATGGGGGAAAATAGTGTAGAAATATAAAAAGAAAAGTTTAACAAATAAGGACCGAAATTGTAATGGTGGGAATGTCTATGATTTGCAATAGGTGTCAACACACCGCATAGACAGTTAGTGATATATTAACTGAATATAATCCACATATAAAAATAATATACACCTAGTCCATGTTCACTGTTAAAATACATCAAAGCTTAGTCTATGGACATTCTGAAGAATGGTCAATAGCCAGCATGTGTCTTTGAATTGCAGGCTGACTATTGTCATTTAACATTTAGCCTATAAAGTTCTTTCAGACATGTAAATTGATTATGACAAGATTACATTACAGGCATTTAGCAGACGCTCTTATCCAGAGCGACTTACAGAACTTTTTTATTTTTTACATAGCATTTTACATTGTATCCATTTATACAGCTGGATATATACTGAAGCAATTTCGGTTAAGTACCTTGCTCAAGGGTACAACGGCAGTGTCCTACCCGGGAATCGAACCTGCGACCTTTCGGTTACAAGTCTAGTTCCTTACCCACTGTGCTACACTCCGTCCAGAGTGTAGCACATCACAGAACCACATGACATGCATCAAACTGCAATGTCTCAATGAGTCTTAAATCGCTTTGAAAGGAAGAAAGGTTTCAAGAAGGTTGTGACTACCAACAAGACAGATTTTAAATAAATATACTAGTATTGAAGAGGAAATCATGGAGATTTACAGAGATCTCTCAAATGGGGATGCATCGGTTATGAGGTTGGCCAATATTGGAAAATAGGCTGCTATTTTAACCTCTGCACCGGGAAGTAAATAAAGCAGGACAAACAACAGTGCTGCAGTTGCACATTTCAGTTATCAGCATTCTTTTGTCAAAAACGAAACATTTGAATTGATGATGAAGCATTGGACCATAGAGAAAGAGCCTGCTGAGGAAAACACACAAAACATGGTGTAAGCAGAATTGCAGTGCTTTGCGGGTGGTAGGTACATTTGCTTTTCTACTATTAAAATTAATATACAAATAGCCTTAAATAGAAAAAAAGATTCTTCTGTCTGTTCTGTTTTCTTAGTGTAAAGATGCCAAATTTGGCCAATCCTCACCTATTTATGTAGTGTTTATGTTGTTTTCTATTTAACATCTAACCCCGGATGTGAGATCACAGAGACTTGGAAAATGGCTTAAGTAAAGCAAGACACAAGCAAGACACTTGTACCATTTACAATGCAAAAGCATTATAACACGCTTTGGTACACACATCTAAATACAGTACATGACCAAAAGTATCTCGACACCACTTGGTCTGGGGTTGTTTTTCATGGTTTGGGCTATGCCCCTTAGTTCCAGTGAAGGCAAACCTTGAGGCCCTTTCCTGTTTTAGCATGACAATGCCTGCAGGCACAGAGCGAGGTCCATTTGGAAATGGTTTTGTGGAGATCAGTGTGCAAGAGCTTGACTGGCCTGTACAGAGCCTTGACCTCAACCCCATCCAACAACTTTGGGATCAATTGGAAAGCCAACTGCGAGCCAGGCATAATCACCCAATCAGTGCCCGACTAAACTAAGGCTCTTCTGGCTGAATGGAAGCAAATAAATGCAGCAATGCTCCAACATCTATTATAAAGCCTTCCCAGAAGAGTGAAAGTTGTAGGCTAATAGCAGTAAAGGGTGGACAAATTCCATATTAATGCCCATAATTTTGGATGAGATGGATGTCGGGTGTCCGCATACTTTTGGCCCTGTACTGTATGTAATCATACACCCCATATTTCAAGAAAACACCACCTTTTTTCTGTACTCAGTATGTAATCTTTTATTGCTGCCCTCTACTGGATAAAAGAACTGCAGAACAAACAGAATCAACTCGAACAAGCCACAATGGTATAAACGGCATGTGTGGTTGTACACACAGCTATCTCAGAAGGTATACAGGCATTCATTACAAATGAGTGTATATTTCAGAAAGGGATTGTCCAAGACAATAAAGGACCACTGAATCTTGAATGGGACATCTCAAAAGGTGTAGTGTGCCTTGCGGAATGCACTTTACAGTAATGCAGGATAAATGGATATGTTGAGTGTAATAATACTAGCCAAATGAACCACCCAGCAGTCCCTAAAATGTATTTTTGCAAGTGATTTACAAATTTCACTTGAAGTTAAGGTTGACAAAAACCATGAATTTGCAGTGATACACATTTTTGGGGTACTGACAGCCATGGCATTATCCAAAAGCAATATTAACAAGAACTTTTTTGCCATATGTTCAGCTAACCATCAGGCAGTTTTGGACAACTTGACTTTTGCACATCATAAGAAAGGGGGGTTTCAAAATATGGAAATTAATGGCAACAAAAAATTCCTGTAAAATTAGCTGCAAGAGGTAACGTTAGATGTATGGCTAGACAGGTTAGGTAGACATGTCTTTCTGTTCGGTAGAGTATGTACATAATGTAGCAACACTAGCATGCCACACTCACTGTGCCAGGCAAATTAAAGGTAGCATTCGCCGACTTGTGCCAAACATGGCAAGGCATCTTAAATGACAAAATCATCTTAGTTGTTGATCATACTTCTCGGCCTCATCCTATAAATATTATTGCCACCGCTTTCCAACATGATAAGTAGCCAAATCGTCGTTAGAGAAGTACAGTGTGCAGCTTGGAAACCATGGCCATGCATTTTTGTTTATGTGTGACATCTTGAACTCATTTGCACATCAATAGAATGCACACACCACTGTGTCACATAGTTGATAGATGTGCACCTCTTATATAACATGAAAATGTCAAGATTTAAGTTTTCCTTTAGCTTTAAATGTGTTAATTTGTGGATTAAGCAAGTTGAAAGGGGGACATAGGTGAAGATTGTCTCTGACACAAAAAATGCCAGTGTGTCCCTTTTTTAACTTTAAAAAAATTTTTTTACCAGCAGCATCAGATGCGAATAGGGTAGAGGATGTTGCACTGTTGGTGGCTTTCATGGTTTTGGAGGTAGCTAACTCCAAGCAGCTCTGAGTTTGATTCACTGCAATCCTTGTTGAATATCCAGCTGATCTGCTTTTAAACATTTCTGTTGCATTGCCTGTCATGAAACAACAGGTTATCATTGAAGCGTGCGTATGCATATATGTTTCTTAAGGTAGTGAGGTGACACAGGTAGTTTTACATGTGGTCATGTCCCTTCTACACAGCCCCCAAACTCTGAGATATTATTGAAAATAATGGCACAATTACAATGTCTCTCTCTTCTTTCTCTTCTTGTTCCTCTATGTTGTGGCTGAGTACTGGTCATTTCTGTAGCAGTAACATTTATCATAATAACCACAACATTCAAGCTAGGTCAGAAGCATAGCCACTAGTTTATTTATTGAGCATGAACGGTTGACAGTGAGAAAAAATAAAAAAACATTCCTCAAATGGAATAATTTCTCTTTTCTCTTGGCTGTTACTTCCACCCAAACATTTGGCCAGTTATTTTTCTCTGAGTCCTTCCAGCTGCTATGTTGGAGGTCATCCATTCATAACAAATGAAAACCATGTTCTGTAAAAACATCAGTCCAGAGTACTTTGAGGGACTCAAAACACCATAGGACATCAATAATATAGGACATAATGCATTGGGAGCTCAAGTACTCCTTAATTACTTTGTGTTTGCCTGCTGAAAATGGCTCCCATAGGCAGTCCCCTTCAGTCCTTGCCTGTCTATTTGGATCCATTCATTGTGGTTGTCGTTGAAAATATAGACTGATATTTATAGTGTGAGTAGTTTACATAACTTTCTGAATTTGGGCCTGTGTGTTGCATATAATTCAGTTCATATATAATAATAATAACTTCATCCACCCTGCTTAGATTGAAATCAGTGTTACGAAGTATTACTGCATAATACATGGAGACCAATCCAAGGTCAATACTGCTGATTATTCTCATCTGCTGAATATTGCTTTTGTTGTTGGTGGCCTGCCGCCCTCCCCCTGTCTGGTCTAGGGCTTTATCCATCTAGCTTTCCTTTGGCTGGATTTTGCTTTCAGATGGAGATGCAACAGATGCTGGTTGATTTTTCTTTTCTTCCCACTCCAGATGGGAGGCGGTAGGGAGTGTTAAGCTTGATTTTGTGGCCTGTCTAGTGACCTCTTCTGTCTCAGGGCCCAGCTGTCAAACGTCACTGTGCTCTGATATGGGCAAGAGCAAGTTTTCTCAGTTGTACAAATAAAGAAAGTAAGTTTGTTTTAAATTATTGACAAAACCATATGCCTCTAATCAATATATAATAAATTTGCTTTTTTTGCACCCTTTATTTGAAATGAATCAGTATAAATAAGAAATGTTTTAGTGAAAAATGAAAGTTTTAGCACTTGTATGCTTATTAAATAAGACAATACATTGTGCTTTAATTAGAAGTTTTTGACTAAATTTGTCATATAGGCCTACCTGTATTTCAGACTTTAGCATTAAGTGCTATTGTTCCGTTTCAAACGGTACTATATCTTCCAAATAACTGAGCCAGCATTTCCCTGTGTTTTAACATTACTTGTACTGCACGATAAGATCATCAGAAATGTGATGATTTCCAGTCTTAAGAACTAACTGGAATCAAAACTATAAATATTACCCATTTAAATAATTGTGTGCGCAGCTTCTAAATCCTGGAATCCATTGACTCCAAGGATGTGGCGTGCGGTGTGAATTCTGCCTTGCCGTTTTTCATTGCGCAGGAGAGCTAGTGAGCGAGAGAGCGAGCGAGCCTTCCTCCAGCTCCCTGTGCTGAATGACCTCAGATTCCCTCCCTCCTTGAAATTGTTTGGCACACACCAGTAATATCGGAAGCGGAATCATTGGGTGCATGTACGCTATTTTTTCTCCTCCATTATTATTATATATTTTTTTGCACCGTGGTTATGCAGTTGAGTTGCGGTTGGTTTTTTGCCAGCGGCTATAAATAGAATTGTGTAAGAGTTAGCATCTGAATGAGGGGGAGCAACAGAGGAGGAAAAGCCCTTTTTGGCATCCAGCTGGCTGCCTGCCAACAGTCGGCTGAGCACGTCGGCTGAGTGTTTGGAGGTAGCATAGTGCTGTGTGAGGACCTGGCTTTTTGCTCAGAAACAGGCCTGTGAATGAGACGAGCCACTGCACGTTTTCTCATTTTGCTTCCAATTTCAGCTTAATAGAGTATTATGTCAGCAATCTTTTTCATTCTTTGCCCCATGAAAGGAAAGTATTCTACAAGTCTGAATGAGAGTTCGCCAAGCTTCCTCTTTTGAGATGTAAGACCACATTACCATTTCTTTAACTTTTTGAAAAATCTGCCCCAGTAGAATGAAGGCTGTTCTTGTTTGTTGAACCTTGTGAAAACGAACAGAATCAAATCTGTAGTTACATGAGTGACTCATTTACACAAAGTACAAATATTGAAAAATGTTTTTAAATGAACAGAATAGACTCCAACATTCCTAAAATTGGCAAAAAACCGAATTGTATATCAGAATATTTAAGGCACAGTTAACAGGGGAACTCAAAGGAAAATATGATTCTTATAAAAGAAGACAACATAAAACTACCCCTCCATATTTTAGCAATTGTTTACATCACTGTAGTGTAAAGACTTCCTGTGGGGTATGTTATTGAAAACAAGATTACCTTTTAACCTTGGCATCATGTTTGTGGAGCGATCTTGTACTGTGCATGAGCAAATGGGATTCATTGGCTGATACAACCAATGATGTCAATACAAAGCTCTGGATGAAACAGTGATATGTAACATGGTGTCAATTTTCAAAAGTGACTTTTCATCTGTGTTATAATTATGGCCTTTTTGTCAAGTCACTTATCGAACAGTTATCTCAGTTGCACCACCTTAATCACGTGTTGATAAAGTTATTACCGGTAGTTAAGCACTGATGGTTGACAGTCAGCAAGGAACGTGATTAGTGATGGGAACTGGCCATGCAGCACATCTAAGCTCATCATTTTGATGCCTAAAGTCTATACCAGTGATAACCACCGTGGTTCCTGGATATTGTCCACATATTCCTTGCATTTTGAACTTGTTGGTGTATTCCTGTTCAATTATCCCATGCAAGTAAAGATGTAAAATAAGCAAACCATATGCAAATAGTTCATAAAGATATTAAAACGAGGGAACAGGTTTGAGTGTATGTCTCTTTTTGCAAATATGTTTTGACATCTAGAACCATGGTTGTGTGATGTCCTTCCTTCAGTATGGTGTTCCAAACAGGACACAGTGCATTCAATTTTGTATGACAATGATCTTGTGTGGCATTTCCTCCAAAAGTACTAGTTTTCTGTTCAGTCCCTAATCGAATCTTGACAATGGCAACTGTGGTTGGCAGTCCTATGAGGGGACACTGCCCATAGTGTCACTTTAGGAGTTAGTGTTTCAGTCAGCAGAGAATTTCCTGCCTCACTGTACAGTAGCCAATCACAGTCTGTGAGTGCCTGCGGTTTACTTTTCTCAGTTGCATTCTCCGTTACTGCGTGCTTAGATTAGATTATCACATCTGGCCATGTAGGCTAATTAAATATAACATGTTCAACTCAACCACAGAAATGAAATGTTAGACAGTAGTTGTTGACAAAAGCTAATAAGAGAATATTTTAATACCGTAGGTTTAAAAAAAAAAAAAAAAAACACATATGCATGGCTTCATTCATCTTTGTTATGCAAGCAACAGTTACAGCAGATGAAAACTTCCAACATTGCAATACTCCCAAGGCTTATAAAATGTATAATTTATTTAATTTATTTTTTGATAATGAGAAAGGCCTGATACCACTACAATTACTATGCTTCTGAAAAGCATCCATTATCTCCACAGTTACATGTAATATAATGGCCTGTTTATTAACTTAAGCACTGTATATCAGCAATTTTGCACGACACTTCAATAACTGCAAGTGTAATTACAAAATGTGCAAAAAGTTTTACGTTTTTGAAAAATTACTTTATTGTTTGAACATTTATTTGCCATTAGCAACAATAAGAGCCCAGAGAAAATATGAGCATGTGGCCATCTGGGTTGTCAACCTGAATTTCAGTAGTTACCCACAAGGTGTTCCAGTAGGCACTCTTCTGTTCAGTAATCATTCAGCAATCAGTACAGGCATGATTAATTATACACTCAGGGACTAATTATGAGGAGTTCATCAGTGCAAACCAATAAAGTGACACAGTTACGGATCAGTATGGACAAATTAAACATGGACACATATACGACATCAAGACTAATGACAGAGGGAAAACAATATCCTACTGGTACATTGCATCCTGACAGATGAAATTTATTTCCCACATCTTGTAACTTGCCTTTAGACCACATGATGGTAACAAAGATTACAGCCAGAACAGACCAGACCACAGCTTAAAGCCACAAAAACACAAAAAAAAAACAACCGAGGCAGACACAAGAATGAGTTCTTTGCAACTTCTGTCAAAACGTACAAGGGAAAAGAGATCTTTGAGAGACCTAAATGAAGCCTAAAAAGTGGATTATCCAAAATAGTGCGCATTTTTTGTAAGTATGTGGTAAAGCATTGTCCAAACAGGAAAATAAGGCGGAACATCTGAGAGAAACATTTGCAGTCTTAAAATAAGACTGCCTCTTGGGCCTTGCAATTTTAGATAGGGAACTTGGTTACACTGGATTTTATTCAGGGTTTGGAGATAAACACGACTCACTGTTCTGGTACATTAAATGAGCTTAAAGGGGCAGTTCACCCAAAAATGAAAATGTATAGCCTAGGTATATTTCCACTTACCCAGATTAGTATTTACAAATGAATCCCTGTTGATGATCGTGAGTAACTAGTAATTTGGAGAGAGATTTTGATGTTTAATTTTGAATGTAGCCTATATGAGGCCACATGAAGATGGACCTCTGAGGAAATTGGGTTGCAACCTATATCTAGAAAACTTGTCACTCTTCAGCAAAACTATCTGGATGGACAGACACTACTGCGGATAAATGGAAACATACCCTAATTTCATTTTTGACTGAACTGTCCCTTTAAGGCATTGTTAGCAGACATTAACAGCTTGGTTCTTTAACATTGTGGAACATGGGAAGAGTGAGGAAAGCAGAATATAGAAAACCTGCAATAAGCTTGAGCAATTGATAATTGATGCATATTAACATTGTTACAACAGACAGAACAGTAAACTGTAAATCTGTTAAAATGTTCAGTGAAGTAACATCTTACACCCCCAAAGAATTGGAAAACAAAACATGGTTTAGTCACCCCTCTCATAAATTCATGACGGCTGGACAAGTTTGCTGTTTGGAAAATACCCATGGTTCTTTGGGTCAGTTCTGGGATACAGCTGAAAAATATATTCCCCAGTTTAACACAGAAGGCCAAACGTTTGTCAATTGTTACAAATTGTGTTGATTCAGAAAGAAGTGTATCCTCTTATGGGCAGGTTCTCACACATCAACGTCAATCCATGAAAGAAAACGTAAGCTAACTGACAGTGAATACATTTTTGTGCACAATTTAGAGCAGTAGACTCTTTCCTTTACTTAAACAGCTAGTTTAATCTTTACAATATTTACACTGTTTTTGTAACACTGTAGAGATTGTTCTGTTTAAATCAACAGTTCCTACGTCCTGTGTATTCTTGGTAGACATTTTAAATTATTGCATTATCTAAGACAGAACACTGAGCTTGACGTGATAAGTGTCAATGCACATAAACATTGTGCCATTATTTTTCTGATGTACCTGATGAAATGTTAATTGAGTGATTGACTGAGATAATTTCTGCAATTAACTCGATGACGTATGGCTTAAATTACAGGCTCTCTCGTCCCCGTGATGACACTGAAATACATGCAAAATAACATTTTCTCTGGGGTCTAGCAATAACATAAAATAGTGTCATCATAAAATTAAATAATGTAGGCTTTCAAGCTCAGCGCTGGTCAAATCCACCATGAAGTGGCCAGAGCAGAATTTGATATATGTGCTATGAATGTGTTTTTTAACCACAAAAAGGTAAAAGGTGACCTCATTCTGTCCTGCAAAATAATTAGACTGATGCTACATTATGAAGCTTGGTATAAACTTCCAGAGTGTATTTCTCCCACTCTATGGCCCATAGTTTATTCTTATACTATTAAACTTGTAGCAGCACTCACCTTTAATCCCATCCAAAGCAAGTAGAGTCCTTTTAGCTGACCTGTTTTAGTGCACCAGAAAGGCCTAACCTCTTTGACACATGCATCACTACTAACATACTTTCACTTTTCAAAGGGACTGGTGTGCTACAGTATGTCCATTGACCTGTGAACAGGAATAGCAGATCATTTACTCACGTCGTAGGAATTAGAATTTAAGTCTTTTTATTTAGTGCAATAGCCTGTCAAATGATTATCCAGCGTTTTATTATAGCAGCTACACAGCAGACATCATTTTGTGAGTTTTACAAGAAAAAAATCCTCTTTGTACTGATAAAATCTGGCATAGAAACCCTTTCAGATTTACCACATTCTGTGAAAAGTAAACCAGGTTAACTCTAGGGTTGTTGTAGTTTTCGCTGCCATTTAAAACTGGATATCTGGAAAAGGATATTTGGAATATAGGATTATTTTTGGAGAACCACAGACCACATATTTTTATTACCAATTTAAAAAAATGTATATGGCATCAATGTGAGTTGACTCGGGAAGGTAACATAGCCCACCATAATATGATATGTCCTTGTAAATTGCCCTTGACCTTTATGCACCATCTGTGGAGGTTTCGCAATGCTGGCCTTATTCTGTTCCGCCGTATGTGTCTAGTTATTAAAAGAACGAAGGACCAAGAAGTTTTTTATCGCTCCAGTGCCAGTGTCTGAATGTTCCAAAGGTATGTTTGTATTTTGCGTACTGATAAAACCCACTGCACAGACTCCTAGTGGAGTGACAAGCATGCAAACAGTGAGTTATTAGCAACATGCTACACTGTAAAACACACTTCACCGAAGAGCTTTACAGAAAAGCTGACAAAATCTCAATTTGTTACTTCACTTCAGGCTTTTGAATAAAGCATATTGACTTCTGTATTAAAAGTAATTTTTAAATTTTAAAAGGCAGGGCTTTTCTCTATATTTCAGTAAACAAAAATCCTTCATTGCTTGCCAACTCGCATATTTCTATCTCGTACATTTTGAATATGCATGATTGAGCAAATCTAAATGAGCTCTGGATGCCTGATTGCTTGAATGACAAAACAAAAAGGTGCAAAGAAAGGGAAGTGTGGAGCAGATTTCTGCATGGCTGTTTAAATATAGGGCTATCAGTTATCAAAACGGGTTTGTCGTAGAACAGTATTTAGGCTAATAGCCTAATTGCATATAAAGCATATACATTTAATGCAATAATATAGCTTAAATGTGCATCAGGATATGAATAATATTTTAGTGATTGGTACTGAAATGATAGATTCAGTCTAGATGTGTGAGTTGAGTTCCTGTTATTCTATACTCCATAAGGTTACACTAAGAATCAACTAAGAAGAGACACATCATGTCTTTGGTGATATTGCATCCATAGCCTTTGCTACATTGCACTGTGAATGTGTTCACTCTTTTTTTCTTATGGTAAAATTGGTTGAGTGCAGTTTTAAAGGATTTTCTTCGTAATATTCAAGAAAAAAGACTGAAAACAGTAGTATTAGTAATTAAACACATTTTTTTAGTTAATTGTCCAGGCAACTGGATTGAAATTGTGGTTACATTCCCCAGAAGTGACAATAGATTGATTCAGGTGTTTAACCCAGTTATGACCATTCGATTTTAATAAACACTGTTAGATTATTATGACCTGTTCAGCAGACAAGGACAGGGTGGGCGTGTATCCTGTGCTCATTAACATTCATATCTGTAAGCCACGTCATATATAAACCATTCCTCATCGCTAGCTCGGTTAGAACAGTAACCTTACACTACCAGACAAAACGAAAGAAAGCAATATAACCTAGGCTTTATCATTGTATAGTTAAACCTGAAGATCATTCAATGTGTAATAACGTCGTAACACTGAGTTATTGTACACTAGCAAATGAGCACTGCAAATACTAACTGTATGGGTTATCGTAATATTGCAGTGCCTGTGGGCCCCGAAAATAAAACCCATTTCTGGTAGGTCCCTTCTTTTTTGTGAAAAGAAAAAAGCATATTGCTTTCTGAGCATCCAGAGAAGGGACAATGCTTAGGCATTTTCAACTTAGCTTGCCTTACCCACAGAAAAGTGGCAAGACCGTCATTTACATATTACATGTACGAAAGGTTTCACTGGACTTTTCACAGTTAACCCCGCCCACTGAAAACCTGGAATTTGGCCAAAGGGGAAAGAAAGCAAATTTTGGCACTAATTTTTATACATTTTAAATTTATTTTTATCTTTTTGCAATAACCATTTTTAAATCTTTATCGGCCGTTTGTGAATGCCAAAAAGTATTAAAACAACAAATAAGCAAAGAATTCACAGATTTCAGTTTCCTGGACCTTTAGATTATGTGGATAGTTATATTTAAATGTGACATATTCTTTGCACCACTTTCTAGTAATGACTCTTGGTCAAATCAGATTATCTTTATTTCAGCAGTAAAGCATCAGGTGGTGACTAACAAAGCTTGTAGTGAGGGAAAAGAATCCTTGGCAGTCAGTTCACCGTAAACTTTTATATCACTTAGGACATGCCTTTGTGTATTCTTTCAATCCTTGCAGGAAAGACGTGTTGAATCGCCTGTGTTTTCATAATGCATACTTCATCTAATTTAAAACTTTCTTTTTTGAGGTAACAATTTCCCTTGAGTAGCTTTTGCTTGAAAGCAGTTGCTTGATTTGTAAAGCTTTTCATTATGTCTTAATTCATCCAGGCTATGGTCAATATTCTACCCTTTAATACTTATGCCTAGGTTCACTCATTGTTGAATATTTAAAGGTAATAGCTAGATGTTTTGTTTAAATTTAAGCCAGAATAATAACTTATCTAAATTCTTTAATCCCATCATTTAGAGTACACTGTTGACACTGTGTTTATTCTTGCAAATCCACATCTTTGAGCCATTAGGAAGCTAACCATGTTGGTTGTTCACTTGGTACGGCAGAAGCAGACACTGCCAATCGAATTAAATAAGAATAATCATAAACACCTATATAAAGCAGGCTGACATTTTTATTTTGATTGGTCGCAGAGATTCATCAATTATTCTTCATTACACATTCACGTTAATCTGGCTTAACCATTAAAAGGATTCATTTTATTTTGGGTCACCTAATGCTGCATCCCACTTTGGTAAGGTAAAGAAAGCAAGCAGGTCACCGACCCACTCCACTCCACGCTAACAGTACCCACATATGCTTGTGCTGTTGCTCGGCAGTAACAGAAAGGGACTGACTGCAGTGGTGTTCTCATCATGTCAAGTCTCCCAGGTAACAACACAGAAGTTGACTCATGTTTCAGAACAGCGCCCCACAGAGGCTCCCACAGGCAAATGATAGTTGATTTTCAAGTGAATAAATATTTGGTGTTATTTTTAGAATAAAAAAAAAAAGGATTTTGTTCACCTGGAAGCCCACCAAGCCTGTACAATAGGGGAAGCACTGAATATGGAAAACTAAGAGCAATTATTTTGTATTTGACAGGCAAATGAAAACCAACTCCAGGATTACAAGTAGGCCTAAACAATAAACTTTTTTTCCTTTTGATTGACAGGACATTATCAGAGCTGACCATCGATGGTCGATTGTGCAAATTGTTAGTTTTATTGGCTGATACTGATCATTGGCCAAAATATCAGTGCATCCCTACTAGCTATCATTGCTATTTTATTATAATGTCAGAATATTTTATTGAATCACTGTTTCCTAATATAGCCCCATTAACCCCCATAGCTGTTGAGGGCAGGGCCCTAGGATCGTTTACCCTAATGTCACTCACTTTTATATTAGTTTGAGTTTCCTAGTAGGCTTATTTCCATGAACTGAGTACCCTTTAACCTTTAACTTATGAATAATTAACTTAGTAATTAGACAAACAAGAAGACAAGTAATTGAAATATTTACTTATTGTTCAAATAAAATAAAATGTCTCAATACAGTATTATGTATCACAAACACTTGTTTGTGAATAGTGCACTTAAAGGCATGTTATATCTGTAGCTCAACACAAATTAATTCACATTCAACACCCTTTCTTTAGTCCAAATGACTTTAACACTCGAGTTATCAAATCCAATCACAATAACAAGTATTCACTTACGAGCTCAATTACATGTTACCTACAACCGGCACTCTACAACATAAAAAAAGAGTACTCAAAACCCCCCGTTGCAGGCCTGATTTGAAAATATCCAAAAAGCGTCAGTTACACTCTTGCGAGGCAAAGACAAAAAATGCAGACTCACAGTTCAGGAGAATGCCAGCGAAGAGGAAGACGATCCTTGGGAGCCCGTTCCAGCGCGAGTCTCCAGCGTAGCCAGAGGAAGTCTGAGCGTTGCCGGTAGCTGAAACCGCTATCTGGTTTATCTGTTCACTGTGCGTTTTCTTTTCCGGGGCTTAGCTGATGTTTGCTGATTTAGCTAACGTCGCTAATTATCCGTACTAAGATACACATTCAAGTTAGCTTAGTTAGCTAGCTTGTTATACTAACAGTGGAACCGACAAATGAACAGCAGTAAGTTCTTGCCGAAGTTTACGTTACATTAACCAGTCTCACTCCTATGACTTACACCTTAGATTAGTATGTCGTTAACCTTGTAAATTATAAGACATTACTCACAAAAGACGTGTTACGTTTTTTAAACTTTCCTTTTGTTACAATCCACGAACTTTCCTTTCTTCTCTCCCCATCGCATGTGCCATCCCTTCTGTATCATCACCCCTGACCCTTACTGCGGATTGGCCATTCGTTTACAAAAGGTGTGTCAAAATAAAAGACTTATAATAAGTATGTGAAAATAATAAAAAATACATATTTCAAAAAACATTTCGACAGTTTAACATTGCAAATTTAACATCGTATATCTGAACCAAATTAATAACTTTTTATTAAACCAAACCCTTTTTCCCAACTGGGTTACACTAAAGTAAAGTACAGGTACAGTATTTTGGCAAAATAAACCGAAAAGGGCTGGAGAGCTGTCCTTATGCGGTTACAGAGTGGACAAATGATCCAACTCCATAGCCAGAGGTATCATTCCCTAACATCTTCTGTCTTATTGGTGAGCAACCACATCAACTCTATTATGATCCATGACCATGAAAAGTAGACTAACATTAGCGAGCTGGCCATAATCTATTCCACGGCGGGTGCTCATTGGGTGTAATGAAAGTCCTTACTGCCAGGTTTAAAGGAAGGCTTCTGCACGGCTGCTGCGGGTTTATAAGGTTTTGTTTGGTGTGGATTTTTGTCCTGCCTTGGCCTGTGAAGGTATTTGGCTGCCCATTTTGTCTTTTCTTGTTTTATGAAGGATTCCTCTTGGCCTTATGCTCCTGGATAAATAAAAAAGTGTTAAGTGAATTATCTTTGAGGTCATTTTATTCTGTTCACCGTGTGACCTGTGGCTGCATCACAGTACATATTGTGGATATTCCACAAATTATAAATAGGGTAAAATAGTCATTAGAACAGCCCTGCGATAGATTGACGACCTGTCCAGAATGTATTCCTGCCTCTCACCCAAAGCACGCTGGGACAGGCTCCAGAACCCCTGTGACCCTGAACAGGAATAAGTAGGTATAGATATTGGAGGGATGGATGGAGTCATTGGAACAAAAACTACTCACTAAGGGACCTTTACATTGGCTTACCAGTTCCTGCTTTCTTTGACTAGTAAAGACAAATCAGAATCCAGAAGTAAGCTCATACCTGGCAAATGATTGAATGAAGCTAAATGGTAAGCTCTGTAAAATTTAAGACCCAATTATTTTATGGAAGGAGCAAAATTAGTTAAATGTTCAATCTGATAAGGACTTGAGACCGTAATGGATAAAGCCTATAAGGAACTAAGTGTTGTGCTCTACCAGAAATAGAAGGATAACAGGATCCTGAGGTATGAAAAAAAAACATATATTGAGAATAAATCAAAGAACATTTTATCAGTGGTGCACAATCAGACCACATTGAGACTGATAGTGCTGTGTGCAGTTCTGGCGACCACCCTATAAGATAGATATGAAAGCGTTTGAAATTTATAAAGAAGTAAATCAGTCTCAGTGCTTCTGTCTGCGATATTGGACTTTTTAATCCCTGTTCCATGGTTTTGAGAGAACAGTGAGTGGACAATATGTATAAAGTACACACAGTTGGCTGGGTTGTCACCTGACAACTTGGAGAATTCTGGAAAACAGAGAGAGCAGGCAATTCCATCAAGTTTCCTAAAAGTCCTTTTATGCCTGTCCATGTTTAGAAACTGGAAACCATTTGTTTGATGTAATCAGACTTTGGGTAACATGATAAAAGCAGTAATTGGGGTTATTGTGGTAAATTGCAGTAGATTCAGTGAAGGCATTGGTGAAGTGAAGTGAAGTGAAGTGAAGTGAAGTGAAGTGGTCCGGGAGCCTAGCTCATGGCTGCAGCAGTGTATGTGCAGATTCAAGGGGTGGCACTATTTGTGTATCTTGCATCATACTATGGTAATTGTGTCACAGACATGTTAATGGAGATTTTGAGGGGTATGTTTTCTCTAATGCACATTGAGCTGAAAATTAGTATGTACCATCTGTGTTACAGAAATGTTGTTATTAGTTGATGAAGAATTACGTTTTTTATGCATCTTGGCTGGGTGTTGCGGTGTTAATTGTAATTGTATTTCTGCAACTACAATTGTGGTTTCTGTTAATTTGATTTTATTATCATTATTGTTACTCAAGGAACGCCCTGCATAAATTAAGTTGGAATGTTTTGAGATTTTATTGTGAACTTGTATTGGATTGGAAAAAAATTATTATTTTTATTGGTTAGGTATTTTAAAAGTATGAAAACACTGGTGAAAACTGTGAAAGTGCAAGAGGCTATTTGAACTGTTGCATTTAGTGTGGTTGTCTACTGAAATACCATAATGTTTGGTAGCAACTGTAGCTATGCCATTAACTAAATCAAAAATAATGTTAATTCCTATTGAACTGTTGACTTTTGGCAAAATTACTGGCATTTGTTGTTGGGTACACTAGGCATAGGTATTTTGTTAGGACTCGTATGAACCACGATGCTTCAAAGCCTTCTAGTTTCTGTGTGCTTTGAAAAATAAATAAAACATTTCAGTGAGGCCTTGTACGCATTTCAGAATCAATATATGTTAACAGTCAGGAAGTACGTCAGACTCCCCTGTAAACAGTTCACAAATTTTTGAAATCTTGCCAAATACAGCTCTAAATTAATTTTATTATTTATATACTTGAAATTGTTCACTGCACTTTTCTTGATCTAGCAATATCATGACAGTGCTTTCCAACACTGTTGTGCATTAACAAATAGGACTGTACTATCGGTGGTTTCATTTCAGACAAAATGTGGTAACCACTCGGCAGGTCAATGGAGTATGTTATATTTGAAATGTAGGCTATGTAGTTTTGATGTAAATACAAGAGGTCTGCTAGGCAAATAAATTATAGTAATGTATTAAATGCATATAGCATATGATTTTAAGCCTTCATTTCGGTCTGTGCTCTAAGCTTCATCCCCTTCTGAAATATTTACTGATGGTTAATAATAAAACAGCTACCGTATTTACAGCATTTGAATAGTGAAGGCTTCAGTGTGAGTTGTGGTCTAATATAAAACGCAGTCCCCTGCTCCTCAGTGCCAGGATCATTCTGTGACAGTTAATGTAATGTGCTCCCATGCAACAATGGTGTCTCTGTTTTCCCCGAGTGACAATGCAACCCAGTGTACCCAGCTTGACTGTCCCTTTCTGCATTAATTACACATTTGCATCTCATCCTTTGTAATCCTTCTGAGGACAGATGTTTGGAGACCTAAGTAATTAACTTTGGATGCCTTTGTACCTCCGACTGGATAATGGACAGCTGTGTCAAATGAATGACTTGTTTTTCATTTCGAAAATCTGAGAAAATAAAACTTGAAAGGCCCATATTTATCATGGGTGCTTCCAAATTTTGGATTTATTTCATTTCACAAAACCTTGTACACCTACTATTTTTTATAGTTTTCATTTTCAAATGCATATAGTCAGAGTATTGACACTATAGCAGAACGTTAAAAATGAAATATCTTTAGATAGTAACCTTCTACTTAATATCTCCATAATGGCATTTTAAGAAATATATTCAACACAGCTTGCACCCAAACATGCCAGAGTACTTTGTCCGCAATGGGAAACTAGGAGTCAAAACTATTCCTGACTTTAATTGTGACACATGACCAGATATCCAATCTTCACACATAAATGCATAAAGTGTACAGTGAACTTATGCAGTCACTAACCTAGTTTTAGTCAAGAAAGTATACTTTATTTAGCGTAATATTTAAACTTCAACCTCTAAGACTGTAGTCCGTAGAAAATAAGGCTGTCGAAGGGGCACGTTGCTTTGAAATGTGATATAAAGTAACTGTAATATTTAGGAGGGATTCGTGTAATGCTTCAAGTGATTGTTATGGAATTCACATGCTTGATATTTATCTAAAATAACTTTTTGCTGTTTGAAAACGGAAATTTATATTGGGATGTAACATAATGATATAACGTATGTTACTCCCAATCTCATATACTTCCTATTACTGAATTTATGAATTTATTCATTTTCAGATAAAGTCACTGAAATATAACAAAAAATGATATTTCAGTGTTAACCCCTGCAGTAACTGTCCGTGTGATTTTCATTTGTGAATCGCATGTCAAAATAAAAGAGTTGCATTCGTCACAGGGACCCTGTGCAGCATCGGGTTTTATCTACAGGAAGAAATCCTTTCTTTGTTGGGTCTGAAGAGAGCGTCGGCAGTCCAGGTACGCCATATGCCAAGAAAAACACTGGAGTTCACAGACGCTTTGACAGTGCAGCGTGGGAGAGCCCATGCCAGGAGGAGCTGGCGAAGACCAGCTGGCTAGGACTCAACAAAACAAAGAGTGTGTCCTGGGTCGCAGGCCAAAAGGCAGACAAGGAGTCCAGTACACACACACATGCCACTGTATGAATTACTGGTCCTGGAGGGTGAGGCTGTCTTCTCAGAAACCTTTCTCATTAATTGAAGAAGGGCTATCAGCTCTATCTGCCTTTTAATGAGGCTGATTGGATAAATGCACGAGGAGCTTGAGTGTGGCATTGTGATGCCGTGCATTTGCACATCATGCGAATGAGTAAATTACTAAAAGAACACAGAAGAACAAATGTTGGCTGCACCCAATGCATGAAAGCAGGAACAATATGTTTGCCTTATTTCTTCAGGTTTGTTATTTTTTGTATTCATTTATGCTAATCTTTAATGAAATACGGTTTGTTGTGATGTACTTTCCCTGACAGGCTTTGTCTTTCTTTCCTAGTCTTTAGGCAGCGGTGTAGTGAGCAGCTACATCTGAAAAGAAAGTGCATTTAGGCAACAGGTCAGTTAGCTCATCAGTTAGCACATGCATTGATGACAACATTAAATTCAAAGTGACTGCAGTTGTTTTAGCTATGTTAGCCAGTCGCCTTGCTCCAAAATTATCAAAAGGCTAGAGCAAGCTAGCAAGCTAAATTCTACTGACGTTTATTTAACATCAGTAAATTAGCTATCTCTCAAAGGTTAAATTAAAGCTTGGGGGCGACATAGCTCAGGAGGTAAAACCGATTGTCTGGCAGTCGGAGCGTTGCCGGTTCAAACCCCGCCCTGGGCATGTCGAAGTGTCCTTGAGCAAGACACCTAACCCCTAACTGCTCTGGCGAATGAGAGGCATCAATTGTAAAGCGCTTTGGATAAAAGCGCTATATAAATGCAGTCCATTTAAAGCTTAGCTAAATTAAATTGCTAGTAGCCTACAAGTATCTTGTTTGATGTACAAGGTCACATATAGTAGTATAAATGCTGACGAGCAAGCATTTATTCTTGAGTATTTTAATATTTTAACCATCCCCAGGGTTTCTGCCAGTGTATTGCAAGCCCGGGGGATGGTTAAAATATTAAAATACTCAAGAATAAATGCTTGCTCGTTAACCCCCCGCCAGGCCTAAGCATCGAGGAAATATATATATATTTTAAATGTATTTTTAAGATGTTTTTTAAACTACAGTGACAATGGGGCGGCTCGGTTGAAAAGCTCACCAGCGACATCTGTTGGTTAAAACGTGAACGCAGTAGGAAAACAGCAGGTCTGAGATCAGTGTCCTTTACCCTCATTGTGCGTAGAGTGACATTCAACATTTTTACAGTCTCTGCATTCAACACTTGACGCTTCCAACTATCACAAGCTAACGTTACCTAGCAAGCCACCATTTATTATTTAGTAGGCTAACTAACCTCGCTACAAACTGCGTTATCACTTCATCTCGTCGGTAAGTGCATTTTTTAAATATTAACTTAAGCAGTGTGTAGGTAACGTTAAACCAGTAGCATGAATGTGACGTTCAATATATTGTAACATTACATGACTTATTAATCGCCAACGAAATAACGACTTAACTTGTTTATTAATAACGTTAGCTTGATGACATTGATGTGCACGACCGTGAAAACTGCCTGACTTGTTTACATTTTGGACAGATGTGGCTACAGAGTAAATCCATCGTTGTTTCTGTCCCAGCACTTTCGACACAAGTAATATCGGAAAAATCATAAAATTTCTTCTTACGGTGAAGAGTGCCTGACCAGCAACCATAGCAATGTGTTAACACAGCGGAAAAATTAGGCTATATCTAGAAATACCATCTTTGGGGAAAAAACACTATGGTTGAGGGTCAGCCACTCTTCACGGTAAGAAGAAATTTCAGAATTTTTTCAATATTGCTTGTGTCTAAAGTGTTGCGATGGAAACAACAATAGATTTACTCAGGAGCCACATCTATACAAAATGTAAACAAGTCAGGCAGTTTTCACGGTCGGGAACATTTTTTATAACAACGTGGTCATGTAGCTAACTTAGCTAGCTAGCCAAACAGTCAGTAACACAGATACTTCCTTGGTGCCATTTAGGGATAATATCAAGGAGGAAAGGTAGCCTACTGTATCCAAAAAACCTTAGACAGTTTTTTAAATGTTTAAATGTGCCCAGCATTCCGAGGCTTGTTGTAAGATTCAGTAGCCAATCAGGGCTTGAATACAAGTTTTTTGTAGAGTGCAACAACCTTGATATTATTTATTTTAATTTAATTTATTTTGTTGTTGTTGAAATGTGCCTAGCATTCCAAGGCTGTAAGAATCAGCAGCCAATCAGGACTTTTTCAAGTTTTGTGTAGAGTGCAAAAATAGACTATATTATTTATTTTAATTTAATTTAATTTTCTGTTCTCACAGAAACTATAGGGCCCTACCTTAATGCTGCCATCAGTCTGTCACTGGCCCGCGCCGGACCCCCGTCAAAAAAGACACTTGGCCGCCGGCCCGCGCCAGGCCCTGTCAAAAGATACTTGCCACCGGGCCTACTTTTCTGGGGGAAACCCTGATCCCTATTACAATATGTTGGCCTATGAGCTCAATTATTGCCAACCATTCTAGGGCAAAGTCACCTTTTTTGTTGTTGATTGAATTACACTTTCCCTTATGACATCTCACCATTTTAATTAAATCCATTTGATAACTTTTCACAGTTTCAGACCCTGTGTATATTAATTCAGTAACAACACACGTGCTATTAGAAAAATGTTCAGATACTCAGTGTCATCAACATTTGTATTATTTTAGCCACAGAATTTATTTGGGCAAGTAAAGATTCAGTTCAGAACACAGAAAGTCCAGAAAATGGTTTTCTTACAGGAATTCAGCTAGTAGAAAGACGGTGCCTGTAGTGTAGTGTAGAAACAGAAATTGAAACGGTTTGTCACTTATGTTCAGCACAGTAAATGGCTTGCACAATAAGTGCATGGTGAAGTTCTCTGTGCACCCTGACTCAGTTTAATGATTGTGAAATATTTACTTGTGTTGATATCTGCGCAAATTTCTCTGGTGCTTTTAAGTTTAGGCTTACAGGCAGAGTGCAAGCAGAAAAAGAGGCCCTTGAAGGCCGGGCAGTAAATTGTGGGGCATAAGCGGATGATCTGCAGGACCTCCCTTGCATCTTTGGCAAATGTCAATAGTTGGCCTTGAGCCATTGAACAGAAAAAAGCATGTGGTAATCAGCATTCCTCAACATTGAGGCCCAGAGCCAATGCGATAAGTTAACACAACGTATCCCCCCACCAACACCACCGCCGCCGCCGCCGCCAAGAAAGCATTCAGCATTCCTGGTGTTGGGCATTAGATTTCAGTTTTCAGCCCCTATCATCTTGACCTATCACCAGCACACTTTCAGCGAGCTAAAATTGTATCGGTTGTGAAATTTGTCTCGTGGTCAGCCGGGCCCTGTTTCACGAAGCAGGATTACTGGATAACTGCACTGAGTAAAACCTGGAACTCTCCCAAATCGGTAACATGGAGTGAAGTAAAAAGGGCTGTTCCGGGTTTTACTCAGCATAGTTATCCAGCAACCTCAGTAATCCTGCTTCATGAAATACCCCCCCCCCCCCCAGGTGTACTTTATAATCTCTGCAGTGCAATTATTTGCATATTTCATTCACCTTGACCTTTTTGTCCAGTGCATCATTTATTTTGTCCCTGTCCAAATCCAGACTGTGAACTTGTCAATATGTAGAAAAGCTGACAGACTGACTTTTAACATGTTCTGTGGTGTCATGAACATGAGCATGGGCTAGGCAGAAATGCTTCCCCATCCTGACACGTCAAAATGGTGATGTACAGTGGTCACCTTCTTGCATCCAAGCTGCTCATGCCATATTAACCATATTAATGTGGATAACATTGAACCTCCCCATATTAATGTGAAGTTCCCAATTTGCATATCAGGACTCTCAACAGTAGAACTTTGTTCATTTAATCAACCAGTATATGAAATCTAGTCTGTTACAAACTACAGTAAAGTGCTATATTTTTTTTAAGTTTATTTATTTATAGGACATTAATTTTTCTTTTAGTTTTTCTCAGATTTTAAATGCATGTTCTCTTGTGAACAGCAGGATTCTGTGTATTGTATTAATGTAATTTTAGATGCCACTGGACTGTAATCAGTCATGATTATTATGCCTAAAGTGTGAGTGCTAAATGGAGCATGAGAACACAGGTGCAATAGGAACCAGTGTTTCACAGGCACATTGTGGTGTGTCCATTAATTCCCAACGCATATTATCAAGCAGTGTGATTATCTACAATGCAAAGTTGTAACCTTTATGATTAGGCAATTAAAGATATGCTTATTGAATTTCTGAAAGCCTTTTGTAATGCATAGGCTTATGAGTACTCTATGTCCAATTTCATTTGCATTGTGCATGACTTTTCATTGTAACATTTGTCCAGCAGATCCTTAAATTGAGAAATTATTTAATACTTGATATGCATTATTTAGAAGGACTTTTGTTCTGTGGATAACTTTTTTTTTTTTTATAAATTCTAATGTGCATTATTCTTTAAACCTTTAGTAGGCCTATTTCCAGTTTGTTGTTAATCTGAAAATACGGATAATGATTAACATCCCTACAAAACCTGGCTATCTTGGCTTTTCAAATGTCCTCCCACAGGAAGCTTTTATTTAGCATTACTCTTTCATGACACAGCTGGCCATTGACAACAGAGGTCCAAGCATTTCAAATAAGACTAGCCCCTTTGCCTTCAGTATGCTCAGGAAAAGATTGTTCAGACTGAACAAATTAGGTCATTATTGCATTACGGAGAAATTTGTATGTAACAAAATAAATACTGTAATATTAATGAAGCAATATGTACGAAGTAATATAAAATCAATGTTGGCAATTTTGTTAGCCGTACACTAGTAAGCAATAGTTGCAATGGTAGCTAAATGTGAAAGCCTTAGACAAGATATGCTTGTTTGGTAAAATAATGTTGATTACCATACAATTTGTTCTTAGACAACACTTTAGCATTTCATCCTAAATGTGGTTTCTTGTCGGTGTGCCAACCGTTGCACTGGGGCATGAGTATTAATACTTGATCCAAGGGGAAGGCTGCCCCTTGTTGGCCTACAATCAGCTGGGCCATCTGAGAACGCCTCCCATCTAACCAGGCCTAGCCCCACTTGGCCACATGACAGGAGAATGCTATAGGGTGGTGTGGCTGCTGACGGTAAGCATTCCAGCTACACATGCCTGTGTTAGCAACACTTCTCTCTCAGTGCTGCACTTGCTCAACATGGAAGTGGTAGAATTACTGAGGGATGAGAACTGAAGCTAAGAAAATCCTTCCACCCACACCTACTAAAGAGTCATATTTAAAGGGGAATTCCATCCTGGGTTTTTTATTCATTTATTTGTGGATGAATAGCTGTCCTTCTGATTAAAATGTACTTTCAGCCAACTCTGTACCTGCAGTGAGTGTAGACATATAGCCTCAAACTACAGTGCATGCTCATGGTTCCTGCTTTGCTGTGGACTACAGTGGTGTGGGAGCTCATAGTCTATGGGTGGGTGTCAGACAACGGCAGTCACAGGTTCCTACTGAAAACAGTCCAGTCCCATTCTTTGAGAGATGATGATGTTACTCAAGCAAGCTAGCCACTAAAGAAAGAAAATCTAGGTTGATGGTGTTCAGTTCAGCTTACTTTTGTGCTTAAAGGCATACTTTACAAGATTTTTTAGGCTTGCTGTGGTCCTGTGTTTACAGTCAAAAAAAGTATCCTTTGTCTTCAACCCTACAAACTCACCCAGGATGTCCCACTTAATGTAGCAATTGACAGTTAGAATTGAGATTTGATTATAGCTTGCTTAATTCCATTATGTTGAATGTAATAGTGGTTTTATCATTTGTTCTTTTATTGAGAAAATTTCACTCCTTGCGAAAGTCTTTATTGCTTCATACTGGAGGTAGAGTCACTTACAGGCCTGACAGAAAATAAGTCAACTCCACATTGCTTTTCATCCCCTTGGCAAAGTTCAACTGATGCCACATAGGAAAAGCAACTCCAAAGTTGCCTTTAGTTCTTGAATGAGCCCTGTAGGCAGCTACAAACACTGAAATCTGATCCCAAACCAGATGCTCTGTAGCCACACCCACTTCTCCCCACACAGAAAATAGCGCTGTGCCCAGAAATGTCAAGACAATCTTTTCACTTACACATAGCTATATTGTGTACACTGTAAAAACTAAAGTAATTGTTTTTCATCATGTTATGGGTGTATAACGCACCATTTTCTGTAAAATTTAAGAAGCACACCCATTAAATAACCTATGCGATAGATTGGCTCTTCTCTGTGAAAGCGCTCAATGTCTATATACTGCGCATAGTCTAGGCTGCTTGTGGTTCCTTTTTTCATTTATTTTCAAATAAATTCATTTTTACTACCCTAAAGGAAATTGTGTTCCTCAAAAGAGCTGCTGTAATGCTAAGGCTCTTTTCATTTCCTTATTAGGCCAATTTTCAAATTATGTAGCCTAATGGTGAGTTTTGACTTGTGTTCATTGAAGAAATGTTACTATTATACAAATAGTTTTTTATTACTCTACTTCAAAAATATAAGATACAAAATTACAAAATATTTTTTGTGATTAGTGCCTGGGTTAAATGATGCTGTAACTCAAAAAAGAATAAAAAGAAATGGAGAGAATTTTGAACGACACCTTTTTTCTGAGTGGTGAATGATTTTGGGGCAGATTTTGGGAGAAGAAAGTGGAGCGGGGGAGCGAACACAGGCTCATGAGCATGGAGCGACATTTTCTACCTCTCCGCTTCACCAAATGCTGATTCAGATGACCCGTAGCAAGCCATTTCAGACATGGCCACGACTGGTGCAATATTTGGTTGTCATTACAAATCTGGCAAGAACAGATGTTTTACCAGTGATGAGAGAATTGTGGAGAGGAAATGAAGGTGGCAAGCCTGGCAGGGAGAAATGTATGGTTGACATTGTTGACATTTCCTCATAGGAGAGTTGATACTTCATACTGAGAGGTGAGAGTTGAATGCATTTCAATAAATTATCAGGCACAAGTTTCCAGATTGTATCTTTCTCAATCATTGCCAGCTTTCATTATTTTTCTAAACGACACATCGGCAGTGAAATGCACATGACCTGCTTGAATTGTCATTTTAGTGGAATAAAGACAGAACTATGTGGGTCCGAGCAGTCAATTTGCAGTATTACCAGTTCTACAGCCAGTTAAAAATGAAGCGTTTTGAATGTGGTATTTTTAAAACACATGCTTCTGATATTTGAGGAGGCAAATTCTATAAATAGTCCAATGTTTATTGCAGGCATGGATTAGGTTATGTGCGGATTAATATTTCATTTCTAAAATCACGTACCATGTGTACCATTTATGTGTAATGTCACTGAGCAGTATAGGCTATCAAATGTGCAAGTTAAATGCAGTTGAGCTAAAATTCATTTCAGTGCATTCAGTACTCTAAAGCGGAAGAGGAAACATACCTTTAAAAAGCCTTGGTCATTTTCCTTCAGCCGACATGATGCTTCTTGCTGTTGTGTGATGGATGTTCTGTGACCAGTCTCTAGATCTTTGATGTCTTCTGTTGTTTACATAGAGCTTTATTATTAAAGTACTATTCTTAGTGTAAAAAATGATTGATTTCCCATGTGCTGGTGTTTTGTATGTGAACATCTGTGCAGGGTGGCAGGAGAGCATATTCGGGGTAACCCCCCCCCCCCTTTTTTTTTTGTGCAGCTGAACAGGACATTTTATTTCCTTGCAAGCTTAGTAGCAGTAGTAGTAGTGGAGGTGGTTGTAATAGTAGTAGTGTACAATGACAAAATTACAAGTGTTATTTCTTTGGTTTCTGTCCTCAGCGAGTGTTCATTGTGCTGTAATTGTGCTATTCACCACATCGTTCTGCAGGGGTTGCAATTAAGAACACAAATGTATATTATATGTTATGCTCTGTTAAAGTGTGAAATGATTAACATAGGAGCCATCATTCAGATGGCTTCAGGCACAAATTAAGGTGTGATCTTGGATGTGGAAGATGTGATTGACATGTCACAACTGACATACTGGGGGAAGGTTTACCACCACAAAAAATATTTAAAATAATATCATCAGCCAAATTAAACTCCCTCAAGAGACAGCTTAAAATGAATGCCCCTTTAGAATTTAAATTGATTTGAAATTACTGGTGCTACAAGATTTCTCTTAAAAATTTGGTTACGAGAAGATATAAATCAAGATAATAAATCTTGATTTAAATAACAAAAAGGAGAGAGAAAAAAATAAATAATTAGTGTAACAATCAAGGATTGTGCCACTGGCAATACTCTCATCATAGCATTCTCCTGTCTCTTCTCCTGCCTCATGCTGGAAATTAAGTGGGGTTGGGATTGTTTAGTGCTTGGAGGCATTCTGGTTTTTGGATGAGAAAAGCTTTTTATCTCCATTATTCTGTTATTCCTCAATCTGGACTGCCCAGTTAAAATGACAAGCCTGCAAAATTCTCCATCAGATTGGCAGGGAGCTAACTAGCATGCTAGCTGGGGTGGTGCCATTCTAGACAATGACTGACAGCCATCTGCAAGTCCAGGGCTTGTTTAACAAACAAAAAAAATGCAACATGTCAGCTTATACAAGATTCAATCATTTTGTTATCATCAGCTTTTCATAAAGAAACTATATTTCATTCCACAAACTTGAACTGATATGACTTGGACTGGAATATATTTAAATTTATTTTTAGAGGAGGCTCAGCTTCCCTTGCTTCCTGAACAGGTGTCGCTGCTATAGACTGTGAGAGTAAACTTGTCCTAGTAATCAGTGGGTTGTAGCAACTAGCTAACTAGATGCATTATATGGTATTCAGCTCACAGGTGTTGGATCCGTGATTGAATTCTTCAACTGCGCAAGCATGACTGCAATACAGCTGTGAATCTTTTAGAAATCAATTTCAGTTATGATTGTGGCTTCATTAGAACATCTTCTGTTGCTGTTATGATTACTTTCTAATCCTTTGGTGTTTTCTGGTTATTCAGTAAATGACATCAGCATGCAGGTGGTACCCCTTTTTATATTTGTGTTAGCAATGTGTTATAGTGTGAAGTTGGACCAGATTAATGCAAGCAGCACGTAGTATATGACATTAATTTTATTAGGCTTTTTATTAGATTTTTTATGAAAACCTAATATCAGCAGAGAAATGTCTAAATTGTATTTTAGTTATTTTACAACAAATGTTTAGTGATGGGTGAGCACATCAGATCGCTCCACTGGAAAAAAAGTTTAGTTTTTACCCATATGGGCCTGTGATGGTGGTGTTCCAGAGTTTGAGATACAGCCTATTCTTTACAGCTTTTCGGGTTTGGTTATCTCTCTGCAGCAATAAACAAATATGTATCTCAGGCGTGGATGAGTACATTATGCTTGTAATCTGCTTTATACTGTACATGATGTCATACAGTGCTGTGGTTTAGAGTCCAGTGGTTGCACAATGTAGCTACCAGAGAATGTCAGTGTTCCACCTGTTGAAGATAACAGTCCTTGTGATGCGCATATGTTATCCTGTTGCTGTAGGCTGCCGACAGTTAATCACTTTTAGTCTTTCCACGTGGTTTCATGAAGCCGAGCCAAACCAAAAATCTTTGAAGTTACGTGATAACAGCTTGTATACACAAGTTAATCTCTCCTTTGGTCCAAAGCTAAGATTGCTTACGATGTTCTTGATCAGATATTTAATGAACTTGCACAGTAGTTTAATAGAAGTTATGGATCTAATCTTTACATGAATTCATTAAATGTTTCCAGTTGAGCTAAATTTGCCTTGAAACTTGAGGAAAGGTGTTCAAAAGGCTTAATCTTGCCGAAGAAATAATCTTTTCTTTATATTTCAGCAGTAAATATGAGTATAAAAATGCAGACTGTCCTGTCTTTTTCATGCAAACATGGACGTATATTTGTCATCACTTAGTTGCAAACAGTATGTTATAACTCTTATAGCAGCTATTATAGTCATAAGAGAGTCTTCAGATTCTGAAGTAGTGGTTCTCAGGTATTTTAATTCATGAGCCTAAATTGAACTGCCACAAAATTCTCCATTCAAAATAGAAATTGGATCAGATAGTTCTAAAATTGAGTAGCTTCTATGCCCACAGTCAATTGCAAATAAGGGGACATTAATTAAGTGTTAAGGAAGTAGATAGTAGGCATTGTTCAGTTGTAAAATATCAACCCAAAACATCAACCCAGTTAGGGATATTTTTTGTGTATCGTCAGTGAAGAAAATTCACATCTCAGAACCTTATTGAGGATAATATGTTCAAAAATGAAATCCATTGTAAAACTCCTCCACGTTGAAATGATTTGTTCAACCACAAGCCCTGTTCGCATGCATATCTTAATCAAATACCTGCAGACTTTGGACTCTAGGCCAACTGCCACCAAACCCTTCCGGCAACACCTTGTTTTCACAGGTCTTCCATCATATCATTGGCGTCAGTATGGATATATTTGTGGCCTTAGATATCTTCAGTGGTCCAAGATATTGAACACAGAGCCATGTTAGACACTAATATAAAGACCTGGCTTGCAAGTGATTCTAGGCATTATGATAGTTAATGTGTTAACAAGACATTCCAATATACCCATGTGTTATGTTTACTCTCTGTTGCTTCTGTGTTTCTGTCCTATCTTACCTTCTGGCTTATAAGGGGTCCCAGCACCGCATTTTCCTTTGAATTTTGCATGAAATTTAACTAAACCTCAAATTTGTTGTAGTGTGTCTGTTTCTCTTTGTCTGAGCTGTAAATGGTTCAAGTTTTATGACAGTGAATTTACACAACTCTCTACCCTGAGAAAAATGTGTGGCTGTACATGCATGTACATAAAAAGACCTGTCATATTACATAATTGTTAAAATAAATGGATGAGCATACGGCAGTGTTGGATACAGCACTTGGGGGGTTGGATGTGAGCGATGCTTTGAAGCCCCAAAGGCTTCTGGGAGTCGATAATGGACTAAAATTGTACGGTTGTACGGCTCACCTGTGTACAGTAACTGCATAATTTTTGCAATTGAGTAAACTTTCAGTGCTGAATTAGGGTTAGTATGAGTGAGCTATGAAATGGCCAGTTCAGTGAGATGGCTTGTTTTATTATGTAAAAGTGTCAGTGTAGATTAGTTATTGGGTAATAATTGTAATAAAATTGAGGCTACATGGGAGTTCAGCAGTTTTCCATTTGTTCTGCCTGCTCACTCTGAAGTCAGCCTTTGGTTGCAACATGCATCAGTGAGTGAGGTAACCTTTTGAGAGCACAGGCAACTTCTTGCCATGTTGAAGGCAACTGTAGCCTTCATTAGCCTTAATATCCGCTATGGAACCTTGTAAATTCTGTTCTTGACTGTTGATCAGGGTCTTTTACTGAGGCACCTAGCTTTTTAGTATTCATGTACAGTACATCAGTGTACGCAGAGCATTGGCATTCATCCTTATTTCAGTTATTTTCACAGTGCTGTTTGGGTATTGTGTGTGTGTGTGTGTATTGTGTTTGTGTATTTATGTGTGAGTGAGTGAGTGAGTGAATGACTGAGTGAAAAGGGCTTTGTCTGGAGGACGAGCTGACGGCAATACTCCCTACATTTCACGTTGCCTAGCAACCGTAATGCACAGATTTGTGAGAACATCTGCTGTATCCAGCCCTGCCAAATTTGTGTTGTATAGTAAACACAGATTCACACTTCCTGTTCCAGCGAGAGATAGTAAGGCTCTTTCCTGCTGTTCTTTTGATTTTTTTGAAATGTTTTAATATTATTTAAAATAAACAGTGTCTTGTCTCTATTTGCTAGTGGTTGCATGCAATTATTTATGTGACCTTTTCCCAAGTTCTCATACAGCGTTTTGTAGTAGTTTGGTGGGTATTACAACAGAGTGGTTTATTTACTTTGATAATGCTTTGAAAGTAAACTACACTTTTAAGAATGGCCTTGCATTTGTCCTGTGAATAATCCTCAAAGAAGCTGTGGTTCAAATAGAATTAATCATCTTTCTTTTTTGGGTTTTGCCATAAAGGCAGATGTCATAAAATATTAGAATTTGCAAACTGATATTAGATTATACTGTGATAGATTATTCATTGAAGAAATGAGCAAAGTGGCCAGAGGAGGCAAAACTATGGCATTTCCATTTTGTAATGTCATATTGTTCATCACTTAATAGTAATTCTAACTCAAGTTTAAGGATTGATGTGATAGAAGTAATAGCAGTTGCATGATTTAATTCACACCACCTGTGGCTTTGACTAAAATGGTAGCCTTTTATTTTTGAAGACCTTTGTGATGACCTGTTTCACTTATATTGTGTGAGATAGACATAAATATAGCTCTCACAATGATATTCTAAGTTGACAGTTCAGTTAAATGTATTTATTAGGGCAATGTACTTACAAAGTGATGCTTAGACTAAAGAGTAAAAATAGCGGAAGCCCAGTATTAAGCCACTTCCAAGAGTTTCAAGGGTTCTGTCCGAACTCTGGCAGTACAGTCTCCTTGTTAAATGTTTGTACTTACAGTCACAGTCCCTCTTTTATTTTGGTTACCGAGGAGAATCTTCATGATTTTCTGAGAAATAAAAAATAAATCCTGAGGAACAGTATAAACATGTCAGAAACAAAGAGCCTCCATTTTGTTTCAGTGGGTTCTCATTTTACCCCTACTAGTGGGATAAATATAGTTTTACCGCACATACGGAACAGTGAGGCAGAAAGAACTTGACACTGTAACAAAGGGAGAAAGTGAAACATAGAGTTTCTGCTTTTTTATTAGCCAATTAGCAGTTAAAAGGTGATCATTCAAGCTGAACAAGCAAACATAATTAAAAAAAAAAATTTAATTATGTGGAACATCCATGTAACAAATCTATTGAATACCTTTTTGCATGTCTCATTTTATTTGTCAAGCATATGAACTGATCTCTCACATCTGTGGAGTTTACCATTCAGATTTGATCCAACCAACTGCCCATTTTGATTAGAAAGCACACATGCACAGATTGATCTCCAGCAAAGTCTCAAGCTTGGTTTTAAATGCGTTATTTTAATTCAATTTATCGAGACCTGTTTATTTTGATTTCTGCCTGTTGAGCTGACTGGTTTTTAATCTTGGTTGGTTTAAGGTTTCATTCTTAATGAATTAAGTTTTCCATTCTTAATATAATACAAAATCTGTTGACCCGCTTTTTCCCTTAGGACCAAGCCATGGAGAGGTGGAAACCAGGGAGTGTTTGTACTACAATGTCAACTGGGAGAGTGAAAAGACCAATCAGAGTGGAGTGGAGCGCTGTGAAGCTGAGAAGGACAAGAGGCTACATTGCTACGCATCCTGGCTCAAAAACTCAACCACGGGTATCATCAAACTAGTGAAGAAGGGCTGCTGGTTGGACGACTTCAACTGCTACGACAGGTCAGGTCCTACATGCTGCTCTCTTGCTGAGATAATGAGAGAAACAAAGAAGGATTTCCATCTCTCAGAGCCAAAGTATACAGTATGTAGGTTTTATTGATACCCAGCCAACTTATTGATGAGTGGGAAGAATTTCACTTCAGACCACCGTAAAGGTAATTTAGTTGGTAACTAGCTAGCTACTTTTAAGATCTGTCACGTGTTTCTTGCTGAAAAGGTTTCTTTGAAAATTAAAAAATGTCAGTCTGTATTTAATTTGCTGTGGACATTCCCCTACTTAAGGCAATAAGAGTTACTGCCTATGCAGTACTTTGTTATTCCCAGGTATACTTTTACAAAATGGGTATACAAAATTACGGACAAAAGCTCTTTTTACAACACGAGTGTTTATACTTTACATTTGCACTACAGAGAGAAGAACACTACATTAAAAAATAAGTTATTTGTGAAATATGGGGAAAACTGCACTTCACTGACAGCTGGCAGGTGTACTCAGGCACATGCTCGTCAAGGAATTCTGGCCATATATTTCTAACATCCTCGTTTAAATTGTATGAAATTAAAGTATGTCAATAAAAAAATAACTGATTTCATTGAAAACCTCTATGAACCCTGGGTAAGGTAATATAATTCAGTGTGAGTAGTATTGCGCTTATGAATCAAGAGCTCTGTTCACAGTTTTCTGTGTATTTATGTCTCTGATATTTCACATTATTTCTACACTTTTCTGTGTCATGTTGCATGGGTACAATGGTATGCAATTTAATGTAATTTATTGTATTACTAGTAAGAATATATGATATCTTCACTCCCTCTGCTGCCTATGATGGCCAGTAATTCAGCAATGTTTAATCAATGATTTTAACTTAAAAGCTCTGAATAGGCAAGGCATGTTTTTCTCTAAGCCTTCTGACACGTAAAAAAAACAAAAAAAAACAAGGTTTTATGTACACGCCCGTTTCTGTAGGTAAGGGGAAATGCATTCGTATGTAATCATTCAAATGTGAAAGTGGTAGTCATAATAGGGTTTAGTGGTGTGGAAGGGCTATTCCTTAGCCAGTATGGAGTTTCCACACTCTGTGTCCAATAAAATCCTTTGTCTCCCCAGGAGGCATTAAAGAGCCGTTATGTCTGACAGCCTGAGCTTATACAATATTCTTTTTCATGGGAACAGACAGGAGTGTGTGGCTACTGAGGAGAACCCCCAGGTCTTTTTCTGCTGCTGCGAGGGCAATTTCTGCAATGAGAGGTTCACCCACCTGCCTGTCGTCACCAGACCTGGTGAGCCTTTCTTCATTTTGCATGTCTACGGTATCTGCTTTTCGGCTTGTTTTAAAAAGGAAATTATGTTTAGGAAAACGTAAGAATGTCTCAGCAACATTTACTGTACTGCAAAGGTTGGAAAGGTTTCACGATCTCATAATTAGTCAGATTGTCTGTATTTAGAAAATTAAATAAAAATACCCCCTTCTTGCTGTGTTGCTATTATTCACAAATCAGAGAGCAAGTATCAATATACTCCATGAATTTCCTCAAGATTGTGTCTTTTAGTTGAATTATTTTTGACATAAATAAGAAACCTGCTCCCACTTGAAAAACTATTTATCTGGCCACTGATAAGATTGACAGATTTTGATCTATTAACTACCTGTTGTGCTAGTTTTTTTTTTTTTCTGCTTTCGGGATCTGAAACTGTCTTGCATTTTCTTTCTGCATTTTTGCATGTATTACTCCTTGTTCTTCCAAAACACCTGTCAAAGCAAACCATGCTCATTAAAATGACAGAGTTTGTCGTACATGCAAATATCTAATTATGCCCTCTTTGCTGAGTCAGTCTTAACTCTTACCTTTTACAGTAAAACAAAGAGTTGACAGTAGTGTTCCGACCCCTCTACCCCCTCTGATGGTTTGTAACTATGTTGTTGTGTACAGCGGTGGTTCGCACCCCCTTGCTCAACATCCTAGTCTATACACTGCTTCCCATCATTGTACTGTCCATGGCATTGCTGCTGGCATTCTGGATGTACCGACATCGCAAACCTCCTTATGGCCACGTGGACATCAATGAGGTGAGTATTTATCTCACTCTCTCTCTCTCTTACTCACTCTCTCTCTCTCCCTTTCCCTCTCTCTTTTTCCTATTCTCTCTCACACTCTTGCTTCCTCTCCTACTTCTCTTTTCCATTGGCTGCCATCTTGTTGCCATTCCTACAGCTGCTCTCTGAGCCACGCTACTCTCTGGGTCACGGTGTTTAGCAAACACTCCCCCTAGTGTTGATTCAGCCTTATTGCTGGTTGTCATTGGGTTTCATCTGAAACAAGTGTTTCCATGTCACAGAATCCACCAAGTTTTCACGTAATCTAAATTTCAGCAGCGCTGTAGCGATACCATTTTCATATCTATTATGAAAATTGTCATTATTGTATCTGTCTTTAACTTTTGGGCATGCTGGGTATTCTTACCTGCTTTATCAGGACCCTGGCCCATCCCCTCCATCCCCTCTGGCTGGCCTTAAACCGCTGCAGTTACTGGAAATCAAAGCTAGGGGGCGTTTTGGCTGCGTCTGGAAGGCACAGCTGATGAATGAATATGTAGCTGTGAAGATTTTCCCCATTCAGGTCAGTCAGGATTGCTCTTCTGAATGCTCAGCATGTGCTTCATGCGTGAATGTACCTGTGTGTATGTGTGCGCGTGTGTGTGCTATTGTGCACAGAATTTTAACAGACCATTTCCAAAACCTTCTAGCACTTCTAGTACGACATAACTCGGTGCTTCTGTGAAATTACTGTGGCCTAAATATTTTTGATTCTGGAGCTGTCGACATAAATGTAAAGTCATCTCTTAGAATGCATTCCAGTAAGACAAAATAAAGGAACTGGAGTATGCAGTTCTCATAGCTTTGAAGTTGGTGCTGATGTGGTAATGCCGGTGTGGGTGTCTGACCAGGACAAGCAGTCATGGCAGAACGAGAGAGACATCTTCACCACGCCTGGGATGAAGCACGAAAACCTGCTGCGATACATCGCAGCAGAGAAACGAGGAACCAGCCTGGAGACGGAGCTGTGGCTGATTACTGAGTTTCATGAGAAGGTGAGCCAGAGACCTGCAGTTCGCCCTGCGCTGGATGATTGACACTTGAGGCTCCATGCATGACGCCTCACATGGGGCAGTGTCAGATGACCTTCGGTTCTGTCTTTTAAAATAGAAAATAGAGTCTCTATGGTCTTGTGTGCTTGATACATTTAAAGCACTTACCTCATGTTTTTCTTTTTACCTTACATTCAAGGCAGGTCTTTGTTTTGACAAAGTGCATAAAAGTCTTATTTTAGCAAGGTGATTTGTTTTCAGATTCATGTTTTTTTTCCTTTCCTTCCTCTCTTTGATTGTGCACTCATTTGTTTCATTGTTTGCTGTTTTTTAGTCAATCCTGACTAAAGCATATCTGAGCGCTAAAAGCTCCATGGCTCCTTTGTGTGTGTGTGTAGGGGTCCCTGACAGATTATCTGAAGGGCAACGCAGTCAGCTGGAACGAGTTGTGTCACATTGCGGAGACCATGGCCTGCGGCCTGTCCTACCTGCATGAGGACGTTCCCCGTTACAAAGGAGAGGGACCCAAACCAGCCATTGCACACAGGTAACACTGTGGTCCAGTTCTGTAGGTTACCCCATAGAAGCAGTAATATGATTGTGCATTCACTGGAGACAGTTCTATTGTGATTGTGAATTTTACAGTTACTGAAGGCAGAACAGATTAAACTGTTTCACAGGTAGATTTCCTGCTTTTTTAACAAAGGAGTTGGAGTTTAATACCAGATGGACGGAGTAATGGACACGATGATCTCCCTTGGCCTTGTGTCTCAAGATCACTCATGGGTGTCATCACAGCTTACCCAAAAGCTAACTTTATGACAAATACTGTGTATTTAAACAGATTTACTGCAGTCAATCCATCTGTAACGATTACTAAATAGTTTACTGAATGACACTGACACAGGTTGTTAGCCTCTACAGATTCTTGGTTCTTGGTTACTGTGGTCAGATTGCTAATTACTAAAACTCTTTATTTTCGTCGAAAGTATCGATACCACAATTTTTCCAGTAGTTGGATGCCAGAGGGCACTTGTCATTAAACTATTCTATGTATAATAACAGAAATGTGCTTGTGAGTTAGTGTTCAGCAGGTGTAAAATATGCTGTGGATGTTCACTGCCATCTGGTGAGCATTCTTTCCATTGCGTTTTAGAGTTTGATATGACAAAAGGGAAAGACAAAGTCATAAGCAATCCAATCGAATCAATGGCAGCTCGAACTACATACTGAAATACGTCAGTGGCTTTTCAGTTAGGCTAGCCCTTAAGCTGCCGTACCCTGGTAAATACAGTGTTTTTTGCCTACTTCTCCTCAGGGACTTCAAGAGTAAGAACGTGATGGTCAAGGCCGACCTGACAGCCGTGATCGGAGACTTTGGGCTGGCGGTGCTGTTTGAGCCGGGGAAGCCCCCAGGGGACACTCATGGCCAGGTACGTCGCCGTCTGGGGGCAGGTCGCCGTTCAGGCACGCGTCATCGTCCGCGCGGAGGCGGCAGACCAGGTTTGCTTACTGTGTGTGTGCCGGGCCTCTCCGCTGACAGGTGGGGACGAGGAGGTACATGGCACCGGAGGTGCTGGAAGGGGCCATCACCTTTCAGCGAGACGCCTTCCTGAGGATAGACATGTATGCCATGGGCCTGGTGCTCTGGGAGCTGGTTTCGCGCTGCAAAGCTGCGGACGGTGAGTCGGTAACGGTCGGACGTTTGGATCACCATTATTACGGGGCTGTGTCATCCGTGACATGATAGGTTTATGAATTCCTACTTAGCTTTTTAAATGTTTTATCTTATATTATATTTTACCATTTTTAAATATATCGGATGTAAGAATAGACCAATTGTAGTGGAATGGAATTCTTATCATTTGACTGATATTTTGCTAATGAAACATGCCTGCATTTTACCAGTACATATTCTTTACACAAATATGCTTCTTTAATTTGACTGCAGCCCACTTGTATGAATAGGCTGCTTGTAAGATTAAAATACATTTAAAAAAATTAACACTGATAGCCATGGTTCACTTGTATGGCACATTCAGAATTCAGTTTTCGCTGTTTATGACAAAACTGTTGCCCATAATAATATGTGTTTAAATACAACTGATGTTCATGATTGGATGTACATTCGTCAGCAATTCTGTGTAAGAGCCTGATTTGTGGTGAATTCCATAAATGCTGCTGGTATCATAAACCCAAGTACCTGGGTTAAACTCTGGCCAAACCACACTGTGAATTGTATCCATTTCATACATGTCATAAAAAGATCAAAAGTTCATGAACGATCATTCTGAAGCACACACAATTTGTTAGCGTAAGCACTTGAACCTCAATTTTGCGTTTACTTACTATTCATTTGCGGTTTATGCTTGGAAATCTATTCCACAACACTTCAACTTTAACTCTGGATTTTGTTTCCAAAGGGCATGCTCCATAGTGAACAATGTAAAATAACCTGCCTGTAATCTTAAAGTTATAGGTTTGAATCTGACCCACAATGAATTTCCGACAGGTTAGCATGGATAGCAAATCACAGAGAACTTATTTGTCTTACGTGAGGTGAGCTTGCAAGTTGGTAACACTTGTTTATGCCGAGGAAGGAGTGTGATTTTGTGAACTGTCATACTGCTGTTGCAGGTCCTGTTGATGAATATATGTTGCCGTTTGAGGAGGAGATTGGGCAGCATCCATCCCTGGAGGATTTACAGGATTGTGTCGTCCACAAAAAGATGAGGCCAGCTTTCAAGGACTGCTGGGCAAAACATGCTGTGAGAGTCCATTCTTTATTTTTTTCTATTTCTTGACTCACTCAAATGAAAAACTCCCACTGGTAATAATGTCACTTACATCATCGGCTGGAGAGCAGTAGAGTTGCAGGCTGTTGAATGCTATGCTACGGTATATATCACACATGTAAGTCTATTTGTGATGCGCGTCATGCAGCCTGTGAAATGTTAGGCGGATAGTCTGATGCGTGTTTCTCTGGTGTTGTGGTGCCGCAGGGCCTGGAGCAGATGTGTGAGACGATAGAGGAGTGCTGGGACCACGACGCGGAGGCTCGTCTGTCCGCCGGGTGCGTGGAGGAACGCATCTCCCAGATCCGCAGGCTAACTAGCGGCACTACCTCGGACTGCCTGGTCTCCATAGTGACGTCGGTCACCAATGTGGACGTGCCACCCAAAGAGTCCAGTATCTGAGTCTGTCGTGAAACGAAAGCGGAAAACGAAAACAAGCAAACGAAATGAAAAGCTTCGTCTTTCTAGACTCAGCAGATCTCAGAAAAAAAAAAAAACATGAATGCAGCTGCTATTTTATCCTGATATTTTTTATTAATTATTTTTCTTTTTGGTCAGATCAATATTACCAGCACACTTCTCTACTGTATTTTTTCCAAGAGTGAAAAAATAAGCTAAATGTACATCTCTAATGCATTCAGGTGCCGACTTATGAATGCTGACAAAGGTGCAGGTACCTCAACTCTTTAATTTCAGTCATTTTGATTTTATTGTTCTACTTTTATTTTGTCTTTTGAACAGGCCTGCCTGTGACAAAAAACCAAGCAACCATCTACTATCTTGTACTATATAACAATGCTGCAAATCCTTGAAGGAACATCAAGACTGTTACACAATTTACTTTCCTCAAGGGAATATTGTTTTCTTCTTTTTTTTTTTGAAAGCGAGTGCTTAACAAAATGATAAACGTGTCTTTTACGGAACTAACGGGTGTCTCTAGAACACGTCAAAAAATGGAAGGCAACAGGACTAATTTCTTCAGTTTTTGTTCTATAGGACTGGTATTTTTTGAAGGTTGGTTTACCAGTTTTACGGAGACGGTGAAAGACAGCTTAAAAAAGAAATGGCTTGCATTTTGAGATTGGACAGTACTTTTAGTTTGGTACGGAACTTTTTCTCAGGTAACCGGTATAAAGGGGCAGAGCTTTTGAGGTAAGGTGTTGTCAGCATTGACTGGTCATTGTAAGAAGAGAGCCAGGACCTGCACTTGTGTAGGGCAGAGTGGATAGCAAGGGGTGGGCGGGGCTTATCCTATGACATTCATAGCCACTTAAGGCAGTGGAGCCAAGGTTAATATGTAGTCTACTCTGGAAGGTGCCCAAACAATAAACATTTTATGACAACGACAACAACAACAACATTAGGTGGAAGACCAAGGTGAAGGAATATATATGTGTGTACTGTTGTATATATGTGTGTGTGAATTTGTGTGTTTGGTTAAGACCATGAAGTATGTCTGTATCAGTGGGCTTAAACAGCTGTCTAAATGATGTCCAACTTCTTTTTTTATTTAATCAATGTGCATTTTCAAATTACAGAAGCTATGGACCTAGACACATTCTTATAGCAGACAAGCCTCGGTCCTCAATCACAGCAGTGAACTGGAGAATGGAAAGAACAGTCCATTCACCTTCGTCAGGTCCCTTCAATTATACCTCCACTCACAGGGACCAAATATGGGTGTATACCTGGTAGTTCTGGCTTTGTTGTGATGTTTTCACAATCTGGAAAGTCAGTAGATAAACTGACAACTTTCATATTTTTGACTGGATACTCTGTCTCAATATACAAATAAGGACCGATTTTGTCTTAGTGACACAGGTTAAAAAAAAAAAAAAAAAAAAAAAAAAAAACTAATCTCAGTATGCCATAATCTTTCAGTGAATGTCTATAATGCTGCTGTTTCAACTCAAAGGTGAATATATGTTTCTACATATATATTCTTTTTACATGTAAAACATGCAACTCAGTAGATTTAAGCATACAAATACAAACACATGCAGAGAATCCAGGCTTCCGAGGTCAGAATCAAACAAAAAATAAAATCACTTAAAAAAAATTAAAAAAACACACACAGAATACAGCATTTAAAAAATATATATATATATATATAGTTCATGACCACAAACCACCTCAAACCAGAAATACCTCAGATTTTCTATGTGCATTAGTTCTGTTATATATTTTGTTAGTTGTGTTGTCTTGTACTAGGTATATTTTAATGTAAATTTGCTTTCATAACTAAGAAGTTGTGGGGGGAAAAAGAATGAGTCCAAAATCTTTTAGGAAGTGCTGTAATGTTATGTTGTATAAAAGAAATAATGTAAATAACTACACAGTTGTAGAATTCTGCCTGTATGTGGTACCTGGGCATTATTCATTGTTTGTACCATCTGTTTATTCATCAATTCTTTTAATGTCTGTTACGTAAAAGGGACAGTGAGTCTTTTTTTCCCTTGGTGTGAAACCTTTTCTGTCAATACCTAAAATGCATTCACAGCTGGAACCTATGTTCAGGTTGTCTCAGATGTAGTATTTTAAACAATTGTGCACATCACAATGTGACACTCTGCCTTTACCATTGGTGTGAAGTATTTTTAAATGATTTATGTTGTCATTTTTCCTAAAGCCTGTAAAAGGAAAATAACTATTCAACGTAAGACAAGAATGAACTGAATTTGCCAAGTGGAAAAGCTGACAAATTTCTACATGTCTCACTATTTAAAGCTTTCTCTAAAATTAAGTATTGCAGAATTAGAGGTATTTATACTTTAACCTTTAAGACATAAACATTATATTTATATGAATGGTGATTGTTCACCGCTGATTGATTTATAGTTTGAGAAAAAGATTTAATGTCCCTGATATCCATACTCTTTCATCTGTTCTCTCTGCACATTGACTAAAGGAGATATCACAGCAGTTGCTTCCACCCTCCCCAAACATGACTCCCTCCAGAGAGCTTTAAGTTATTTTTTTTGGTGCCATATATTATCTTTGGAGTTCATATTTTTCTCTTTGCAGTGTGCGTAATTGGAACCATATGAACTGAAGTATGGGCCTGATCACTGAAACCCCTTGGTATAGGTGGTGCACAGTAGGACTCCAGACTATTTGTTTTTGTCATCATGGATCAAGTGTCTTGCATTCTGCGATAATATCCCAAAGAAGTTGAGACCAGATCAATTACGGTCTAGTTATATCTATGATATTTGTTTAGTAGTAGAACCAAGGCTGATTTGGTGGGATGACGACTGCTGGGAGAGATGATCTGAAGATCTTTCTCATGTCTTCTCAACTGTTTATCGGTTTCTAGACAGAAAAAAAATCTAACTCGTAATAATGCATTTGGCTTCCTATTCACAGTAAAGGCAGATACATTTTTTGAATGATGTATTTTTGTCCCATTAACTGTCTCTAATTATCGTTCCATGATCCTGCAGCTAAGAACTCTCTTGTAAAATAGGTAGCTTTTATCAAGTGGAATTGATGTGACCATCAAGTCTATTGGCCATCTGCACATTTTTTAGTCATCTTCAGGAAATTCAACAAATCTTGGAACCACTTAACATGTGAGGGCACAACACAGCGGCAGGAGAAACAATGTAGCAAGCAATATAAACAGCAATATACATTTCTTTCAGGTGTAACATACTCTTAAGTGGCCCTAGATCTATCTACCAAATCATTTTATTCAACACAGATCGGATGTGCTGTGTTGTGCCATATGTAAGGCTAGTGGTTAGCAGTTTGGCAAGGATTGTAGGGAAATGGGCATTTAAACAGATACAATATTTGTAGTTTGGTGCATTGCCCTTGAGATGACCTAACCTTAATTACTTCAATAAATATCAGCTGTATTCATGGATATCCACAAACTCAATGTTATCCCAGATAAAGGCATTTGTCGTAATTTTTAGGCAAATGAGTACAAATATATTACCGTGCTTCATAGGCCAGTTGACTTGCCCAGCTTCTAGAAAGCAATCACTAATCATTTTTTGCACAGTTCCAACCGTGCTATTTGTTATGTTCAGTTGCATTAGTCAATACAATGCTTTATTTTACATATATATGTAAAATAAAGCATTGTATTGACTAATGCAACTGAACATAACAAATAGCACAGTTGGAACTGTGCAAAAACTGATTAGTGATTAGTGATTAGTGAAACTACAGATATACAGTAGCCCAGGTTTGTGTATTTCAAGATGGCCAGTTAATGTGTTGAAAGCAGGTAACCAAAGTGTTGTTTTTCCCCTTATATTAAGATATAGGGTTGGACATGCTCATGCTTTTGCCAGGGTTTGGTTGGTTTTGTTTCAAGGCTTTAAATGAAAACAGTTCGTAAGGGAAATGTAGACAATCCATATTTTGCCAAATTAGGTCATTTTCTAAGTAGCTGGTTTACTCAAAAAGGTGGAACAAATAAATGTGTCCTTGTACCTGTTGAAAGTAGGCCCCTCCTAGACAGGTCTCCAGGCCCCCAGTACAGTCACACACTTCTCAGTGTTTAGTTTTGTTTACTGGAGAAAACAGTGAATTAGTTTTACTTTTTTAAGTAGGGTGTCTGATCTGAAGGGAGTGCAATGTGCAAAGTATTGAATTTGGGAATATAGAGGCCTTAATTGGCTTTCTGTGAATACTCCTCAATTGACTGATTTTGGAATAGGTAGTATGTTTTAAGAATGTATATTACTACTGCACATGTCCCCTCATTTGAGTGTTTAATAGTAGTAGGTGCACACTACAGATATGTAGTGCTAATATGCAATGGATGCTAAGCTGAATAATAATAATTCTGTCTTTTTTTGGCTGGGAGGTTATTTTTCTTTTTTGCTTTATTTGAAGTTCTTATTTTTTAAATTCAGCTGCCATATTAAAGAAATGGTTATGAGTTTGGCCTATATATGATTTAAAGGTTTGATGACATAACCTACATAATTTTTGCAAAATGCCTGAACAAACATTAAAAGATAAACAATATCATATATTTATCTTTCAATAGGACAGAACATGCAGCTTGGTGATTCATGATGACAAACACTGAGTTCTGGAGGGTGATGTGTATACAAAACCAATGCTCTGTCAAAAAAGGAAACAGTACGGTCCTTTAATTGAAATTGAGAGGTGTTTGGATGCTGTGCCTTTATTTCCCCTTGTCATATTGAAGCAACTGCTCTGATTCTTTTTTGTTTATGTTGTAGTACTTATCGAAATGCTTATATGTTAAAATATACATATACTAAAAAAAACAAAAAGTGACCAGCTGTAATTCTGGATGCAGTCAAGATCCAGGTATTTCAGGAACCAATTACCTCAGACCTCACGTGAAACAGTGTTGCTAGCTGGATACTCCTTGACACTACAAAATGATGTACATTTTAAACACCCAAACAAACAAACCTCTTTATGCTGGTGTAACATGTATGAATGCACCCGTTGACAATGTGAAAACCTCTCCCTTCTCATGACTCTCCCCTCTCATTTCAAGCAACAGAATGGTACTGTGTGGCAGATATTCAAGTGCTTCCTTTGTTTCTTTTATGTTTTTTTAAATGCGGTTTACATGGAAACATGTCATGCTGTTTTTGTGAACTATTAATTATTTGACATCTGCTGGATTTTTTCCCTGCAAATCTGCTAAACTGTGAGGAAAGCTTCATAATAAGGATGCAACAAAATGGAAATACAATGAAATGGTGACATAAAATTGTCTTCTGGAAGAGAATCGTCAGTGCTTGCAAAGCAGCAGTTATAGTAAACAATAGTCAGTTATGTTTCATTGCAATTCGTTGAGAATTGATAAGTTTGAATCCTCACATTTTCATAATGCAGACCAAAAGTCAGCTTGATGTGCGCACACCCAATTCTAAAAATGAATCTTCACACATTAATGTTGACAACAACTATTGCAATTCTCCCTCAATGTAACTTCATTTTCAATGCTGTGTCCATTTCTGCTAACATATTCAAACATATTCCTTTCATCTTGATTTGAAGTGCATTGGTATACATTATAATAATTTCTGTAATTATTTATAGTACATTATTGTTGTTATTAGCAATAGCATTGCCTTATAGCTTGTGGGCCAGTAATTAACTTTAAAATTGTTGCTGTAAATATAAAATGGTGTTCATTTACCAGCTTGGGCTTGCTGAACTTGAATTTAGGGTGACCTCATGTTTTCCAAAAAGATCAGTGTTCATGTTAAGTGTCAAACTTTAGTGAGATAGCATTCATTGCCAGAACTCATGCTCACCCTTGCTTCTGCAGTATTAATCCCCATCCTTCGGAGTAGTAGTATTGACACTACGTGCCACTATCTAAAATAAAGCCTCCTCCTCCTTTTGAGGAATGTAATTATTAGATTCCTACTTGTTCTTAACCTGCTGTACCCAAAATTATGCCACTGTTCCATACAGTACCATTTTGTTGCTTTTCAGTGATGGAAAACTTCAGTCGCACGTGGCTACTGCTAAAAAAAGGCATTTTGTTTTGATTGGGGGGATCACTCTTTTAAGCACAGACTACTTTATTTCATTCAACAATGAGATGGTGGGAGTGAGAGAAGGGATTTAAAAAATGGTTTTCTTTATTTTTTGTCAAGAAGTCATGTTTAAGTCCTGTTTCTATAGCAGGACATGTGAAATGTAAATGGTGTAGGTTATGTTTCACTATTGTAGCTAAAATGTAGAACAGAGATGGCTTGTACTACTGATTTTAACATAAATATACTAAAAAAAGAAAAAAAAAGGATCCTGTAAAAGAAAAAATGTATAAAGAGAGTTGAGCTTGTTGCTGTAACCCTTTTTGGATTGAAGAGTATGTTGAAAAGTTTTATATCTATGAAATGCCCTTGAAATCCAACATTCATCGTATTGTCGTAATTAATTAAGGACATTTTTGAAAGATCATTGTAACATAGTTCATTAACTTGCAGTGGATTATTGTTCATTTTTACTGTGGTAATTTTAGAACTGAGTATCAAGAGTTTGAATTAGATTTGCCTAGTTGTTGGGGTGTTTGTTTCAACTCTGCACTTGGTGCCAGAATAAACCAGTATGAATGTAGTATTTGCCCAGTGTGAAACAAATACACCCAAGCTGTTAGGGGAAAAAATTGAAATGATTATTTCAACTTTATCTTTTTGTATATGAAAAGAAACAATAAAATACTGATAAACTCTTCAAATTATTGTGTATCTCATCCTGTTCTGTTTCATTATCCTCTTCGATAAACAATGCTGTGGTTATCTATTTGTTGATTTCTTTCTTCTTGGTGATATGAAAAGTTCATTCAGGTGTTGTGTGATTGTTGTCTTTTGTTTTTGATTGTTAATCAATCTCATAATCTACTTTCTAAGGGATACTGGTATTAGTAGAACAAGCAGCCCAGAAATTACCTTCGCTTTCCTACTGGATGGCTGATGGATAAGTGGTGTGAGCAGCTTCAGTTGCTTCAGTATTTCAACAAAAACATTTCCAACTTAAAAAGGAAAAGTTACATACACAAAGAATATATTCAATACACTTGTAAAACAAAATAAATTCCTAAATTATTCATATCAAACTTATACCAAAATAATGCTAAATTTTGCTAAAATTAAGTTACAACAAAACTCTCACAAATGCGTTTCACAGAAATTAAATGAGTCATATTCCAAATCACTGAACCCTGAATTTAAACTTGCTGGGGATATATTCCAGCCACCAGATGGCAGTGTAAATATTCTCAATGCGTTCAACTAGATACGTCCAGCCCGTGAGCATTTGTTGACAGTTCGGCCTGGTCATGTGCAGGGTAAGGGAAGGAAATAAAGATGCTCACAGTTCTGTCAATGGAAATCAAGTGAAGTCGCATCTTACTTTTGAAAGCTTACGCAGATAAGTTATAAAAATGAAACTAAATGTCAAATCGCTGCGTTTCTTCGGTGGGTTTGTCTGTGGGGCAGCTGCAAGCACTGCATCGTGTGTTGCAGCCTTGAGCATTTACAAGGAGAAGATCTTTCACGGAAAAGAGGAGGGTGAGTTAACTTAGAACTAGCTGGCAACGCCGAATTTCGATTGCAAGTAGTTCACCAGCACACGACATGAGCACCTTACACGTTCGATGCTTTATATTTCGTATATTTATGTAGTCTGTAACATTAAACCGGCTGTGTTTTTGAAGCTCACTTCTTGGTCTTGCTGAGACGCTTCTCAATAGCGCCAGTGCGGTTGGCTCCATTTTGGGTGTTTCAGCCACCCTTTTCAATGTAAATCTATGGTAAATACGGTAAAAATACGAAGTAAACATTGTTTTCCTACAAGAAAATGTAGTCGCAATATGTGTTTTTTCTTCATCCAATGTCTCCCCATGCGCGGGTTGGTTAAGTTGGTGTGCTATTTGGATGAAATTGTAATATTTTGTGGACGAATCAGAGACAGTCGCATCACTATCTAGTCACTGTACCTCACGCGCTTACTGGAAGACCGGGGAATTGCACTTTATAACACTTCTGCTTCTCATGACTGATATTGTCCTTCTAATGAATGTGTCGCCATTCATTTTTCGATTAGTTATTTAATTATATTAATGTTTAACGCTGTTTTGTTGTTTTCCTTTACAAATGCAGGAAGTAGACCCAGGCAGTTTAGTGTCGAACTCGAGGATGCATATCATTGCGCGACTTCTGATGTGGGCGTACCTGTAGACAATAACATTAGGTTGGTCGTAGAAATAGTGTTGTATTACTACTAGCTAGCGAAACTAAAAATGTCTGAGGACGAAATAAATGGATGGTGGCAACCTTATAACAACAGCCAGCAAGCTGTCTAACTGTTACCGTAGACATCCTATGTATCACAGACAGACGCGATAGCGCTTAAAGCAGCCTTTAGTACCTACCTCGAGCGGTTCGACCAATGATGGGAAAACCGTGGGTACAGCTCCAGGCTTCAGACGGCCGCCTTGGTAGTCGGTGGCTTCAAGTGGTCGCTGCATTAAGTAGGCAGTATACTTAGTCCTCGTTTGCGAACTTCTTCGACTGTTATGTTGGGGTGTCTGATTACATCCAGCCATGTCGGGCACAAAGTTGCATCGCGTAGAAAACTATGAAAATGTGCTTTCAAGGCAAGTTTAACGGGGGCATTATAACAACAGGGTACAATACACCTCATTATAACACCGATATCGCATCAAACAAAAGAACGTTAGTTTGTTCGATTTCAACGCTAAGTTAACGGAACGTTTTGCTTGGCTTCTCGATTTTGCCGCAAAACGAAATTGAAGAAGAAGAAAAAACCGGAAAGCGTACTGCTACGTGGACTTGCGCTAAAAAAATAGGTCTTTCTTTCTAACGTTAGACATTTAAAATGAAATAACTAATCGAAAAATGAAGGGTGACACATTCATTAGAAGGACAATATCAGTCATGAGAAGCAGCAATGTTATAAAGTGCAATTCCCCTTTAATGCCCAAATAATGGTCCCGCTTTTCACTACTGCCCCATTTTCTTTCTGGCTCCAATTTGTAGAACATGACGGCGCCCACTATCTGCACGACAAGGAACTCTTAAGTTTGATTTCATTTTAAGTATACTGCCGCCTTTATATGCGGTCAAGTGTAGTGCAAGCCATAGTTAAATTATACTACCCCGACGTAAACGCTTTGATTCTTTACTTTTGTCACTATGCAGCTAAATGATTTCCACTGCCATTCCATGTATGTATTATCTTTTATGGTATTAGTTTTAGAGCCATCTGCGGGAGTTGTCGGACGATATGGCTTTCCCTTGACGGGTGCCGACATAAGATTTTATGCCAATCATACGCTGTCATATGACCAGGCCAGGCGAACACCAAGATGGGTGGCAGAGCACATATCAGCTGAGAAATTGTATGGTAAGTGAGACTTTTGGAATTGCATTTTTAAATGTATTATTATTATTATTATTTAATTGTTTAAATTTATTTTATTTATTTTTTGCATGGCATTGTGTATCCACAACAGCACAGGGGTGGGGCATTGCTGAACAATTGAACTAAAGTACATCATTTAGAATGAATAAGACAAAAAATGTATAAGGGGGAAATAAACTGAATTTGCCCTTCTCAGATTTCGACAGCAACATTTTGAATTTTGTAATAAGACTAGAAACTGCTATCAAAACAAGAAAATACAGAAAATCATTAATCACTTCAATTCAGGGTACATCTGGCAATACTACACAAAACCAAATAGAGTAAACCAATGGATGATGTATTCAAATTGTTCTATTCAAACTATTACCTGCCAGACCATTACACCACACCAGAAGATTCTGATGCTTTTCTATGCTTTTTTGGTATGTCTCCATACCAAAACTATCCAAAACATTGGACAGCCTAGAAAAAACAATCACTCTGGTTGAACAAAGAAGAGCACTTTTTCATGTCACATAATAAATCACCAGGAGCTAATGGATACCCATTAGAATTTTTGAACCAATTTTGGCCACTTCTTGCACCCTTGTTTCTGAGAATAATGACAGAACTGTTCTCCAGTTCATTTATCCCATACCACACGAATACTACTCTCATTACACTTCTACTAGAACCAAACAAAGCCACTATGTTCTAGTTATTGTCTATTATCACCCCTCAATTCAGACATTAAAATTATATGTAAAGTATTTTCAACTCAGATCAAACTGCCTTCATCTCTTCACCGTCCACCAATATTTTGGTTTTGGCCTATATTTCATCAACTGGATAAAAAAATACAACTCCTCCAATGCATCGGTAATAACCAATGGACACATTTCTAAACCATTCCAAATACATAGAGGTTCCAGACAAGGATGTCCACTATCACTACTACTATTCACACTTTTCATGGAACCCATTGCAGCATCCATCAGACAAAATAATAATATAACAGGAATACAGAACAAACCATACCATCATGCTTACATGCTGATGATCTGCTCTTATCCATAAAAAAAAAAAACTCTGCATCCTCCCTTCTCTCAGTCCATAGTCTTGTCAACAGGTGTGGCATGGTATCTGGTTACTCCATGAGCTTGTCCAAATCCAACCTGAATGCTGGAGGCCAGAGATCTGCCATTAAAGTGGATTACCTCAAGGATCAAATTCCTCTGAATCCCCATCTTACCTAATTTAAATGAACTCTCTAAACTCACTTTCACCCCTTTGCTTCAAACTATAAAAGAAGATTTGGAAAGATTGAAAAGACTACCAATATTTGTAATAGGCTGAATATCAACAGTCAAGAAGAATGTCCTTCCCAAAATCAGTTATCTCTTTTCCCTGACCCCTGAACATCCCCCTTCAAGCTGGGTGTCCTCTCTCAATTTCACAATCAATTCATTTTACTGGAGAAAGAAGACTCCCCAAATCAGATTGTCTACCCTCCAGAAACCCAAATCACTTGGAGGTCTTGGAGCACCACGTTTTTTAGAATTATGTTCTCTCCACTCAACTACAGTACATACAAAATTGGACAAAAGAAGCAAACCCATCATGTCAGAGCAATCAATAACCACTGAACTGATCATCAAGGATATACCTTTCATTGACAAATCCATTAAAAAAATCACAGCTGCTTTCAAGCCAAAGCCATTAGTGCACATCTTACAAGCCTGGTGGAACGTAAACGCAATCCCCCGGAACCCTCTGCTCTCACTCCGATACAGACAAATACAATATTCCAGACAATTGTTACTTTCATTATCTCCAAATAAAAGAAGCGATAAAGAGTACAGTTGATACCAACTACTTTCACAATCCCATTCAATTGAGAAATGGATATCAGACCTTATACAATACTCTGACACTCAATGGCAAACCTTGTGTAATAACTCCTTCTCCATGACCTGCAATTCAAAGACTCAACTTATACAGTACAAAAGGCTACATATAGCTCACATCACCCACCACAAACTACATCTTAAGGGATACTGAGAGGGCAACATGTGCTCACACTGCTGAAACATAATGAAGAATTTCTTTCATGTACTCTGTCTTTGCCCCTACATCCAATCATTCATGTCGGAGGTCATGAGCAAGCTATCGCTGATCCTTGTTGTTAGCATCCCTATCAGCCCGTCTTTCTAACTGCTGGGTAACGTTTCTACAGTTCAGCCATCCCCTCAATACCAAACATTTATACTCGTATATAACTAATGATTGCTCAGAAGGTTATATTACTTGGCTGGAAAGGCAACAAAACTACCCATAACCCTTTGATTCAATTTATTAACGGAACACTCAACCCTAGAAAAAACGTTCAGCAACGCTAAGGGCTCACTTTCTGCAATTCCTTGACAGTGGTGTGTCCTGTCTTGTATTGTTTTGCTGTTCTTTCCCATTTATGTCAGTTTTATTCTACTTTGTTTTGTTTTGTTTTTTGTTATTTGTGTATAATGGAAAAATTAGGAACAAATAACCTATTATCAAAAGCATGCATACTCTCAAGCATAGCATTCATAAATCAATCCACCTTTTCCCCTCTCCCCTCTGTCCCCCAGTCTGTGTCCTGTCTTCGTTTGTCCATGTCTGTCTATGTCTGTCCCCTCTGGTTGTTCAGTCTATGAATGTCTCGCCTATCACCAATATTAATCTGCTGAATTATTTTTATATTGATTATATTATAATTAAAGTATAATTGTAAATAAAAATAAAGTTGACCTCTGAAAAGGGGGAGGGGGAGGGGGGGGGGGGGGGGGTGGGAAGAAGAAAAAGAATGAATAAGAACATCACACTACAGAGTGGAGCATACATAGAAAGGGTAAAAAGAATTGAAAATACAAAAGGGGATCTTTATCTTTTCAGGGAATGCTGACCGAAAGCGTTGTAAGTTCAAGCCGGATCCCAATATTCCTGTTCTCTTTACGGCACGCAACGAGGATTACCTGGGCAGCGGCTGGTCCAGAGGCCACATGACCCCTGCGGGGGACAATAAGTACTCTGAGGTATCCCATCATGCTCTTCTCATGCCTACACCTGTGCGGCTTGGATTACGTGCTCATCAAAACTACATTCTCTGAAATGACTCTTACCGTTGTCTTGATGTCTGTCATTGTGACTGAAACTGAAAATCATTTTGCTCAACAGCAAGCAATGGCGGAGACGTTTTACCTGTCCAACATAGTACCGCAGAACTTTGAGAATAACTCCGGCTTCTGGAATAGGTAGGACCTTAAAAATATGAGTAACCTGCACTGTCTTGTTAGGCACAGATAATTATTTAAAGGTACAGAGTTTTATGTATAACAGTGCAGTCTAATCTGAATATTTTTTCATAAATACAGTTTTATGATTAGAATTCAAGTTTCAGAATCGTTAAAGGTCAAACTTACAGATTTAAATTGATTTATTTGTTTGTGGGATTAGTGGGATTTTTTTAGTTCAATTTCTGAACAAATTTGAGTTCAGATGCATTGTTTTGTTTTACAAAGTCATTAAAATGTGTCATGTATTTACCAATCTTGGAGTGGAAAAAGAAGAATTTTTAACGATATAAATAAAAATAAATGAAAATACTTGGAATCATTTTGAATACATTTTTCTTATTTTAAATGTTTTGTATTTTCAGACTGGAAATGTACTGTAGAGACCTGACAAAACGATTTCAGGATGTGTGGATCATTTCGGGGCCTCTTGTCCTGCCTGCAGTGGGGGCTGATGGGAAGAAAACCATATCCTATGAGGTGAAAGATGTTACATTGTGATTATGATATCCCCATGCACAAAACCATTCAGAAGTCAACCAAATGTTTATAATAATTTGTAATATTTTTATGCTGCAAAAAAACAGGCTAGGGCAAGAACATTTGTTCCACTTGCTTTGCCTTTCTCAGTATTGTTTTCAATGCTTAACTGTCTAACTGCATGACACTGCGGTATAGGCCGCAATTCCCTTAAGCATGATTAGCATGACTGTCTGACACATCATTGACTGGTGATTGGTGGGTGATTGTTGGGGTGAATTTAGAGGGAACCTTAGGGACCAAGACAGTCAAACTGGCTGATGTTTCAGTAGAAATGTTGTCTTAAGTGATGTCGACACAGAATTCAGTGGGAAAGATGTTCTCCGCTGTGGACAACAATAGCCAGAAAAGTATAGCCAATTTAGAAAAAAGACAATACCAAGTTCTTTTTTTTTTTTGCATGGAAATGAAAAGGTTTTTACAGCAAATTTGCATTAGGTGGCAATGTTGGCCCTGAAAGAACCTTGTACACCAGCATGAGACCATACGACTTGCACACACATGCCCAACATAAACTGAGGAGTATCTGCCCTATTTATTAGGAACTGTGCATCCAATTTTATTTTGCAGTATCTTACTGTACAGTATGTGGTGTGCTGAGGTTATAGCAAAACATTGTTTTCTTGTACATTGATTTTATGTCTATTAGCATTTTACATTGTTACTCAAGGTAAAATCTGCAGTGCTTCAGATGATGTGTAACATATTTTTGCAGTGCTAGCATACCGTGTGTGTGTGTGCATGCTTGCATTGAAAATTGCTGCATTGCACAAGATTAATTAGAGAAATATTTAAAGAAAAAGGGCTTTTGTCTTCCATTGTGAGTTGTATTTTCCTAGCCTTTTTCCTGGGGAGCCTTTTATAATGTAACCTTGGGGATCATCAAATTTTGGGATCATATCACAGTCTTGTTTTTCTTGATCTAGTTCACGATAGGGATGGTGATACGAATAAATTCTTTAGCTTTGAGTCTGTTTTTCTGTCGTGTTGCTTAGTTACATTTTCTCTGCCAATGCCGTAAGCATATGCTTCAATTAAAGAGATTGTTATAGTATTAGCTGTATGTACAATAATATGCAGGTTGGTTTGGAACCTTTGTCATATATTCTTTAATTCAGTGCATTTAGCCTACCCTGTGATCATGACCAGGACAGTGTAGTGCCATCTGTTTCCTCCAGAGGGAGCATTTGTTACTGTTGATTTCACAGGGAGAGTTTTCATGTCTCTTTTATGGCTGAATAGACATGGACAGCTGCCTGTTACCCGTCACAAGTAGCCATGATACTTTCAATCAGACAAAGTCAGGGGCCTGGGAGTCTCTGCATGATCTGGTTTCCTGATTCCCCCCCGCCCCCTTACATTTGTGCATGATAATTCCTTTCAGTGAGCTGCACCAGGTCCTGTCACCTTCGAGGGATTTGGTTTTAGGGAACCCCACAGACGCTAGCGCCGTTGCCTTGGCAAAGCCGGCCTCCCATTAATGAACAATGCGCCGCGGTGCGGTATCTCGGTCCTGCAGGCCCCATCAAACGGCGACCCTTTGACTGCTTTATCGTGGGCAGACATGCAATTCCGTAATCAGCAGGGCTAAGTCTCCACTTCTGAAGGAGGCCCAGAGTGTCAGAGCTTGGAGAATTAAATGCTGCAGCTGGAACTTCGCCACCTGGGGTAAAAGCCATAATGAATGTCCATGCTCTTGTAACTTTCTAAGATGACTCTTTCTAGGCACATTTTTTTTTAATTGGACGTATTAGTTTTTTATTTAGGGAATTTCAGTTATTACTGGAGGAGACCGATTAATAAACCTACTCTGATGATTTTTTTTTCAGAAATCATTCTTTTGGATTTCATAAATGCTTTTTCCCCAAAAAAACTAAGTCATTTGAGGTTTTAGAAATTTTCGAATAACTTTTCTAATCTATTTTTATGTACAAAATTGAGGGACCTTGCCATTATTGAACCAGGACAAGTACACATTAAATGAATACAGCAATCTAGCTGTGGCCAAAAAATCTGAATGGACTGAATGGAAAAATCTGATCCCATTGAGTCCGCATGGACCAAAATCCCTAAGGAATGGCCCCAGCACCGTTGAGATTTCAAAAGAACGTATGTTTGTTGCATCCTCATGACAAAAACACAGGGCAGACCTCGGTAGGAAAAAGACAATAAAAAGAGCGTTCGGAGAGGGGGAAAGATTTCGGTCCTCATGGGGGAACTCGGCTGGATGAAGGGGGATCATTAAGTTGGAGGCCTGTATTGATGGCCTCTTGTCTGCTGCTGACCAGATGACTGATCTCAGCTGAGTACACAGGCCACATTTCATTTGTCTGTCAGTCACATGCTATGAGGAAAACCGTATGGGATAGAGGACTTTTATCCCACCCTCCTACTTTTCTCACATGTTGGCCATTTCATCAGTCCCCCTCATAGCAGGACACCTGACCATGTTCCTCCCAGTGCACCGGAGGGTATGTCTCAATGCAATAGGATACTGTAAAGTTTCTTTTTTTTTGTCTTTTTGCTATTTTTGTGGTACACTGCTAGTAGACAACATGAGCATGGATGTTTAGACAACTCCTACCTGCTTGCAATTGTTCATCAATGCAATGTTAAGATTAGATTACATCATCGTGTTTCTAAGATGCTTAGAAATGATGATGGCACGATTCTTTACTGAATGGATAATTTGACAAATTTCCCAATGCTGGTTGTAATCAGTAACTATCAGCCATATGATCCTACCATATAACAAGGAATTAGCATAGCATATCCTTGGTCATGTGTAGATTAACATATAGCCTATTAACTGCGACAAATGGGAAAGGCAGACTTTGAAAATGTGCTCATTTGGTTTTGGTAAAAGGATCTGCAAAAAAATCTAGATTTATTTTATGAAAACGGGAAGAACCCTGAGTATGGTAATAAAGAGGCACATTTGATTATAATCTTCTATTTAATAGCATGTTTTTATAACTGATGTTTTACAGCACAATAAAATGTTAGACTAGCGCATAAACAGTATTTATGTTATTCATAACCATTATGAGATTGTCATGGCCTGTGGCATATGGCTTCAACAATTACTGGAGAGTGACTCTGTCAGGCTTCGGTGCGATAGCTCTCATGGCCGAGGTCATTTTTAAAGCTGCTCACAGAGCAATTAGTGCGCCAACTCATCTGGGAAGGGATGAGAGTGACAGCCCCACAGAGCGTGTCCCGACTACCCCCCAACACACACACACACACACACACACGTGCACACACACTCAGACACACACACACCCACACTCAGACACATGCATACCCACACACACACACGCGCACAGACACACACAATCTCATTTCTCTTTTACAGTGGGTCAGGTGCCAGCTCATTTCACAGAGAAAACCATGAACCCGCCTGAAATATAATTAAATGGTGTCAAGCAGGGCCATCTGGCTGGCGTTTGCCCACTTTTTCCTAGTAAATCTCTTATTTAAGTTGTTATTAGTGACAACAGCTTTTTGGCGAGTGTAAGCACCTCCTCACTCTATCTTGGCCAGTGGTGATGGACTTTTGTATTTGTTAAAACATTATTGGGCACAATGTCAAGTGTTTTTTTTTATTTATTTTTTTTACTTTAAAATATTTAATAACATGCTGCATGGGGTTTTGTAACTTTTATTTCAAATACCATTAGGAACACATTGTAGATGGATATGATATTTACTCCATAAATTAACTGGGTATAAAAGTGTGCTCTTTTTTATAGTCTAATAATTTGGCTGAAGTCATAAATTGAAGTCATGTTGTATCAGGGTATGAGTATGATATGGTACAGTTTGCAAAACCTTTGCCTTTAACTCTGTGAGCTTATGGCTCTTTATAGGACCTATGGTAAAAAATGCAGTTTGAAATCCACTGTTATGTGTACTGTATTCATATTCATTTTACTATCACTGTGCACATTTAACAGTGCATATTTCTCTTGGCCAGGTAATCGGGAAAGACGACGTGGCGGTCCCCACTCACCTGTTTAAAGTCATCCTCGCCCAGAGGAAAGGTTTCCCATCAGAGACACTGGCTTTAGGAGCCTTTGTGGTACCGAACCGCCCCATTGGGTTTAATCACCCCCTGACTGAGTTCCAGGTGAGTCTGACGGACCTGGAGAGGATGTCCGGGCTGAATTTCTTCCCAAAAGTGGACCGGACCCGTGTCCCCCTAAAGAACCTCTGTAACCTGGACTCCTGCAGGCTAATGAGCTCTAAAGAATTCAGCCTTTACATAGCCACCCGCAAGATCGGGAGTGCCGGAAACGTTTTCAAGCTTGACAAGGCGATGTCGGAGCTGAAAGAAGCTGGCATCGCCCCAGATGAGTACCTGCTCAAGCTCTATGAAGTGAAGAAGAAAGAGTTTGCATCTAAAGAAGTTCCAGAATACCAAAGAGGACATTGATGTAAACAGGACGTGATTAATTAGCTTCATTTGGAGATTCAGCATTTTTATATTGAGATAGTGGGTGTAGCATTACATGGTTGCCAACATGCTGTTTTAGCTTTTCTGTTGTATTAATGATGTGCATAAGGGGATACCTTTTTTACAGTCCAAGGTAGGGGAAGTTTGGTTTCATGGTTTCATTCTGTTAATTGCGGCATTGCATTCATTCCTGTTATCTTGCAGTAGAACGAGATGGTTGCATATTTATCTACAACAACAACCAGCAGATTATGAACATGTAAACCTATTGTTATGGACCTTTCATTCTGGAGTATAAATTATTTTTGTCCTGTTGAGCTTTACCTGTCCCTGGGAAAGTGGATGTAGTAATTCAGTGGGGTAATGTACTTCTATTCAACTTTTATGTTAACATTGTTGTTTGTTTAACTTCAGCATTAATTTTGTGACATTTGAAATGTTTTATGAACAAAGAAACTACTGATTTGGTGTCATTCTTAATGTCTAAGAATGTTTTTTCGGGTGGAATGACTGTAAACTTATTCCTCTAAAAAGGCTTGTCCAATGATTAGAGGAACAATAGATTTTTGATTCTGACATTTTGAGACACTGTCATATCGGTCTGCAACTGGTATGAATGATTACTCACCACTGTCAATGACTGCTCTACTTTTAAAATACCACCGACCCTCTGGTGCGCCAGTTCCACTAACAGACGTATGATTCATGCATTCTCCCGTGGTAATGGTGCACATTATGGTTCCATAATTTGTGCTGAATATGGACTTGGATGGAAGTGTGAAACACAAATCCATTCTTATTTTAGGGCTGCCTTTCTGCGGTAAGGTGTCGGAGCATAGAAAAAAGATATTAATGTGAATAAAACTGTTTGTTTTGACATTTGGATATTTTATAAATAAATATACACTCTTAGGTTTTACAGTACCAAAACTTTGATGATCCTGATCAAAATGAGCTGTGTCCCAAATCATTGATTTGTTTGTGTTTCTCATCTCAACTGTTTGACAACAAAATTTCCAATTAGGCTACCTGTGAAAGGCACTGACATTCTTGTTTCAAGTTTCATAATTATTTTTGTTTTTAGGTTGTCCCAATTAAGCTGGTAAGATATAAAATCTGTAAAACATGATATTTAACCACATTTGGTTCCAGAAAAAAGCACTGAACAAAACATTCAAGTTGGAATTGGATCCAGAGTTGATATAGATTCTGGATTTCAGTCTAAACAGCCAATCATCATCATCAACAACAAAATAATGATGAGAACAGTCAATTCAGCAATGATTACCATTGGTTGTATTTCAACAATTCTAATGGAAAAATTGATGTTCAAGAGAAGTAGTGCTAGGGATAGAGAACCCAGTGCTAGAACTAGGTTTTATGGTTCACAGGAGCACCATGCTATACTATAGTTACAATGTAACACTATATTATAGTTACATTGGTTATTTATAGAAAGCTGATTCAGGTGCATAAATTCTATGAGCAATTATTTCTGGCAAATGGTCACTACATTTTATTCTGTATACTACCCTTAAATTAAAGAAAGTGTCAGCCTTGCTTACAGGTAATAGTCTTACAGGACAGTACACTTGCTGGACCAACAGAGAGCACTTACAAACCAAAACCATCATTCCTTTTCTTTTTGGATTTTTAGTTCTGGAGCTGCACGTATGTACGTAAGTCCATCTCAAAATGCATGATCAAAAAACCAAAAACATATCCTGGCATTTTCCGGATGAACTGAAGCAGCCGCGGTAATCCGTCTATTCAGGCCTTTGACCTGGGAAGGGAATCCCGTTAGAGATACTGAAGAGTGATTGGATTTCTGTTTCAGATCAATGGGATCAGAGTTCAGGGTCTTGTCATTTCCAGTGAATGCCCTCGTATAGTTCAATCTATTTATCTGGCTTTTATGGGGGAGTAAACTAATCAGGACCCGTGCGGAATTCACTTCCTGACAACAGTCACATATAATTGCCTTTGACATTTAAAGTGCACTAGAGGGAAAAACATGTACAGTCTAACCACTTGTCATATTAGGAACAGTACCGATTCTGTTGGTTGTCCATTGACTGTGTTATCTTTCAGCAGAGTACACTGCATTGCCATTACCAAGCTGTAGCGCCATGCTTATTATGTCCAGATTAATGTGAGAAGTGTGTCGGGTTAATAGAAGGGGTAGCACTGTGAAGAATTCATATGTGCCACTGACAATGCCGAAGCTCAATTTTTTCCCCTCTACCTTCACTGCTCAATTCCTCTAAGCAC